>NW_024962280.1:1629966-1646449 GCF_019238085.1 Lagopus leucura | reverse complement strand
CCCGGTACCCCAACCCCTCCCCCCCCTCGCAGCACGCTCCCCTTCTCCGTCTTCCACCTCCATCCCCCAGCATACTCCGTCTCCTTCATCCCCCCTCCCAGCACCATCCCCACCCGTTTCGTCCCACCACTCTCCATCTCCCCATTCGCTGCACCCCAATAACGTCTCCCTCCCCCTTGCTGGCTCAGGTCCAAGCCCAAGGTCGCCCTTCCCACCCTTCCAGGAAGCCCCCAGGAACGTGAGGTGCAGGATCCCGGCCTTACACCTGCTCTCCGTACCCCCCTTCTCAGACCAGGGCCCAGCCATGCTGCTGCCCGCCATCCCCAGCATCATCTCCTCCAGCAGACAAAAGCGCTCAGTGAGCCAACAGCGTTCCCGCTCTGCATTTCTGCTCCATGTCACCATTCCACATCCCTGCTCCCCGCAGTGGGGTTTTGCCCCCGACCCCATTCTCCGCCAGCCCTTCTGTACTCTGGCCGTTTCCCAAGCTGGCAGCAGCTGTGTGACGGCGCTGGGAGAAGAGTGTTTATCTTCTCCCTGCAAAACGTGGTTAAGCTGTTATGCTTTCCTTTGGGGAGGGCTGAGCAACAGAACCGCGCAACTCTCACGTGACACGAGACAAGGCTGCAACTGCATTTCTTCCCCGGAGTAATTCCGTAATTAATTGATCGTGACACAAAATCTGTTACACTGAATAGGGCTGGTTTTGTTTTGCTTTTCCCACTCTTTTTTTCTTCTACAATACATGTTTTTTCAGCTGATGAGGAGCGCAAAGCGGGGCTTTCAGCCAACTGCAGGCAAACCTTGTTTAGCGAGGCAGCACTTAGCGAAGCTGCACAGCGTTTTCCCAGCCTTGCAGATACTCTCAGTGTAGTTTTTGCAAGATGCAAGTGTGATCACAATTCCCATTCCAGCAGAACTCTCACCCAGACTCCTCATCCAACTGCAGCATCTCCGTTTTGCTCACATTTCTTTGCCTTCTCCCTTCCTTTCTTCTCAACCTGAA
This sequence comes from Lagopus leucura, assembly GCF_019238085.1. Taxonomy (NCBI): domain Eukaryota; kingdom Metazoa; phylum Chordata; class Aves; order Galliformes; family Phasianidae; genus Lagopus; species Lagopus leucura. The sequence goes on along the minus strand of NW_024962280.1, from coordinate 1,645,443 downwards.
GTTGTAAAGGTTATTTTCTTGCTGCTGGGAAGGCAGACGTGCTGGGTGTTTGCTTCTGATTGCAAAGTGAAGCACAGATGGATGTCACCTGCTGGCTCACAGATGGATGTCATCTGATGGTTATTCTGGGATGACTTTCTGGAGCTCCATGGAAAGGTTTCCACATCTGGTCCTTAAAATTTGGAAATAGTAAATCTCCTTTCTCAGGAGAGAAAGGACAATGAAGATATGCCTGGGTTTGCCATGGGCCACCAGCAGGTGGTCAGATGGGAGCCATTTGCCACTTCTGGGTCATCAGGTCTGTCTGAGCTTCGTACTTTGCTGAAGAAGATGAATAATGTTTGCATCCTGCTGCTCTTCCATGCCTGAACGTGGAGCAAAGGCCTGAAAACCACCAGGGACTGTTGATTAGTCTGCTGTTCGTGCTCACTCCTTTCATTTCCTGAGAGAAAAAGGGGCTGGGGACCAAGGCTTGACCTCATGGAAACCCCTCTATCAGAGCCAGGTGTCCCCAGCACTGTGACAAGGGCAAGAGCTGAAGTCCACGAGCAGCATATTTAAGAAAATACATTTTTAAGCACCACCCCCTGTCATTACTGTTCAACTTGCCTTAAAACCTGCTTGCTTTCCTCACATTCTTTGGCTTGGATGAAAAAGTGGCGAAGGATTGCCAGGTCTTCTCATGCATTTCCCATTTTGTCTTCCAGCGGAATCGAATCCCTCTCTGCAGATGAGCACGGTACAGTAACTTTGAGAAATACAGGGCTTCAATGGGCTGGGTGTTACAAATTCCCATTCTCCAGATTGAAAAGCACCACTTTATGACTACTGCCTATAGAAAAGTCAATATGCAATGCTTTAATTTCATGGGTAGGATCTTTGAGACATTGTACTTAGTTTTGAAATTCGTATTCCTTTCTTACTTATTCGTTCCCTGTTATCTGCATAGTGCAAAAATGCCAGGAGAGGAATTGGCCTTGCATTGACAGTTCAGTAGGTGACTGCCAAACCTCTGTGCATCCACACTGGAGCGCTCAGTGAGCACCACCAGCAGTGCTGGTCCTGCCAGAGACCTTGTGCAGAAAATTCAGTGTGTGATCATAGAGAGAGGGCTTTTGTTCTGCTAGATCTGTAATGCCTGCTCTGAATGCTGAGGTTGGGATCCCTGGGGCGGGATGGAGGACAGGGGATGCTGGTCCTTGGCGTGTCTCTGCAGTTCTTCTTGGCTGGCAGTTACAGAATCACAGAATAATTAGGATTGGAAAAGACCATCTAAGATGATCAAGTCCACCCATCAACCTGTCACCACCATACCCACTAACCATTGTCCCTTGTTGCCACTTCTTACAGTGATGATGTGGGGCTGGGAGGGGTGGCTGGCACACCAGTGAGACCTGGACAGGCTGTGAGTTGGGTGGGGAGGAACCTGATGGGGCTCAACAAGTGCAAGTGTAGAGTCCTACAGCTGGGGAGGAACAGCTGCTCCCATCAGTACAGGCTAGGGGCTGAACTGCTGGAAAGGAGCTCTGCAAAGGTGTGCCCTCATGGCTAAGAAGGCTGATGGTGTCCTGGGTGCATTACAAAGAGTGGGACCAGCTGGTTAAGGGAGGTTCTCCCCTTTGCTCTGATGTGGCCACATCTGGGGCTGTTGAAAACCCACCTGGATGCATTCCTGCGCAGCCTGCTGTGGGGAACGTGCTGCAGCAGGGAGGCTGGACTTGATGATTCCCAGAGGTCCCTTCCAGCCCCTCTGATTCCATGATTCTGTAATGTCAGCCTGGTTTTCCTTCCATTTTTTCATGTCCATTGGGTTTCAGGAGCTATGGATTGCTATGCTCAACCTGGTGGGTGCATGGGTCGGCGTCCATCTGTCTGTTCCTCCTCCTCCCTCCATTCCTTGCAGCCCTCTGCTCTCCCACTGCAAGGCTGCATACCCTCTGTGCCTTTGCACAGCCTTGCAGACCAGCCCAGCTGCACTTTGATTCAGAGCAATACAAGCTGCTGTGTTTTTGGTGCTCAAGGAAGTGGTGGAGGTTGTCACACAGACGGCAGTGGCTCAGTCAGCTCTTTCTGCACAGAGCCTGCATAAAAAGTGACGTTGGAGGCGAGGGAGCTTTGACTGTATGTGCACAGAAGTTCCTTTTTTTCATGCATGTGTAACCCCTGGCTGTTTTTTTGCAGAATTGGAGACCTCTTGTGAGGAGAGCACAGGCTGTGCGGAGGAGCTGCCAGCAGGTGAGCAGCTGTGGGACCAGAAACCCCCTACCCCCTCCTGAGTGTGACTTTGAGGTTTGTAAGAAGACTTTTATTAGAAGTGTGCATGGCACATCCACAGCCCCGGATCACAGCACGGTTGTACACACCTGTAGGTGCCTCTCCCACAGGAAACCATAGAATTTGGCTGGCTGAAATGTAGGGGTGCAGGGACCTCCAGGACAGCCTCAGGTTGTTGGGGACATCATACATCAATTGAGCATCACACACACCTTCAAAGGTTCTGAGCAACCCCAGATCTCTGATGCTGATCTCTGCTGCCTGAGCACGGCTCAGTGCTTTTCCTGCTGTGTCATGTTACCTAACACCCCACCAGATTAATGCATTTAAACTTCTAAATGCATCTCTTACTTACTCTTGGCACTGCTTTCTTTAATTCTTCCTGTCGTTCAGGAGAGGGCAGCTCCGGCAGTGGCTCTGGCAGCCCCAGCAGCAGCTCCAGCAGCAGCTCAGAAGATGACTCAGGTGGGCATTATATTGCAGTTTACTTATTTTCTCTCTTTTGAAAATGTAAATTCAGTTTAAAACCACTTTTTTTTTTATTTTACCCTTCCCTCTTTGGGAGTAGTCTCCAAGTTATTGTACAGAACTGTTAAGCCAGTGACTGAATGTTGAAAAGCAGAATGGTATTTATGTGAGTGCATCATTTCATAGTCACTCGGTGCTGAGCTTTGCAGTAATGGGGGTCAGCAGCTCGTGTGGCATTGGCCTCATGCACACAATGCGTGCAGATGTTTGTACACAACAGCCGTTGTCCACAGAGGCTATAAATCTGCTGAACAGTTGGCAGCAAAAGTGGCAAAACAGGATGGACGGGGAAAGAATTGAAGGAAGTGTTTGTTATTGGCGAGGAGGCTGTGGGTTTCCACTTGTGTGGGTTATACCACGAGCAGCTTATTTATCCTGCTTTCACCCAACGTCGACCGTCTTTACTCAATAATGAGAATGCTTTTTTCTCATCAGATACAGAGGAGTCGGACACAAGGCAGTCAGGTGAGTGTGCTGCTCTTTCTTTCCCATACCCGCTCTGGGAGACGTCTGGGAGCCGATAGGGATGAGGGCTTTGCACCAGGATGCATGAGGGCATGCAGCAGTGATGGGTGCCGGCACAGCCGGTGACCTCTGCCCCTCAGGGCACAAGGACTTGCAGAGAGCACTGTTGTGCAGGCAGAGCGCATGCGTGGTACGAATGGATGCGTGTAGAACACTGGTAATTAATTAACAGCGCTGCCAGCGCGAGCCTGTGCTGCTCAGCCCTGCTTCCTCTCTTGCACAGCACTCAGAGCAATCCCAGCTGCTGCTCCATGCCCAAAATAGCATTGCTCCAGGCTGGGATCCAGCTCACTGGTGTTTCCATGATATTTTCCAGGCGCTTCCCATAGATAACAATGGATTGTCCACCCCTGTCCCATCTGCCTACCTGGGAGGTGCTGATACAGCAGGCAGCCTTTCTGCAGGGACCACATTTGCTGGGTGCTGTTTGCATTTCATAATGCCTCATGGCAGGAGCTGTGCCCGTTAGTTTTGCACAGTTCAACCCTTCAGGCCATAAACATTTCCCCTATATCTCTTCTCTGCTTGCTTACTTTTGTGTTGGGGTTTGCTGAGTGTGCTGCTGTAGCATGGCTCCCTTCTCACTGTGAGGTGGTGCACAGCTTCCATTCAGTGTTTGGAGTTGGTGCTGGGCATGGTGATACCATCCTGGGGATGGGTCCTCCCCAGCCCTAAAAAATTCCCAGTACTGTGGGCAAGTTGTGAGAATGATGAGCTTTCAACAGATCCTGTATCCAGGTGCCCAGCTTCATGCCCAGGCTGTGTGGAGCTGGCACAGAATTGAAGCCTTGAGAATACTCTCCTTAGTATTCCTTTGTTAAAGCAGGGGAATGGAATGGGTGGGCTGTCCATGCAGAGTGTGCTGCCTGCAGGCTATGGGATGTATTTGCTGCACAGTGCACCGCTGCACAGCCCCGTGGGCAGAAGCAGTGCAAACACGGCAAATCCCATAAAGCTGGGATGGGCAGAGCCTGGAGCAGAGACAGCCATCCCCATTCTGTCCTCATTGTCCTTTCCCTTGTGTAAAAGCCACAGGTGGCCCTTCTCAGTGAGATCTTTTGCTATTAACAAGTATTAACGAGAACTTTTAACACTTCTTTATGCAGATGAAGAGCAAGAAAAGAAAGAATCGCAGCCAGTTTGCAGTGAATCAGATGGTAAGAGAACTCTGAAGATGTTGCTTTTTTTTTTTCCCTGAGCATTTAATTACTTTGGTTTTAATGAGCTGATTTTCCTGTTTTCTCACTAGGAGCGGACTGTCTGCCCCACTGTGAGCACTGCAGAAAGGAAAATGTAGGTTTAGAAAAAGAAACCCACACGTTTTGCATGAGAGAACCTGCAAATTGTAATGCTACTTTCTCACCAGCTTCTTAAATATGTGTTTTTATTTTATCTGTTTATATAGGCCCAGAGGGAGCAAGTGACCCCTAGGAAGCTTTCTGGAGGACAATATTTGTATGTTTGTTTTTTTTCATGGTATACATTTATGTTTAATGGGTATACATTTATGGTGTGCTGATCAAGATACTTCTCCCTTCCAATTAAATGGGGAAAAAAATTGCTGCGCAAATACATTTATAGCAGTGAAAAAAGATGCCCCCAAATCTTGAAAAATAAGCAGTTTATGCCAGCTGCCTGTAGATCCTTGTCTGACAGCTCTCATGGTGGCTTCCTCTGCATATTGTTGAAATAGTTAATAATTGTAAGTGATTACAACGTCAATCATGCAATGCAATGTGGGTCTGTCCGGGCAGGATGAAGCTGGATGCAGAAGGCACATACGAGTGCAGTGTCACCGGTCTGATTTTTGAGGTGAACAAGGCGGTCACCATCAACTACTCCCTGCTGTCCTGGAGCAAATACGCCGGGCTGGTAAAGGCGCCGTGGGTGGTGGGCGGCCCGCTGTTCGACGTGCGCTGCGAGGCGCCCTCCGCCCTCACCTCCATCGCCTTCCCGCACTCCCTCTGCCTCGGCGGTAAGTGCTGTGATGGAGCTGGGCAGGCTGGAGCAGGCTGCAGTGCTGACGGTGCCGTCACTGTCCCCGCAGATGGTGGCTCCCAGCCGGCCTTCAAGGTGCTGCACATCAAGGGTGCAGGTGCGGCCATGGAGCCGTCCACGGACTTCTCGGCCTCACACGTGCGGTGGCTGGTCAGCTCGCTGTCCCCCGTCGGGCCGCTCATCCGCAGTGAGGAGCCCCTGCTGTACCACGGAGCTGTCATCCTCTACAAGGCCATCGATGACGACCCCTCCTTGCTGTTCCGGGTCTACGTGGCGACGAACAACGACTCCTTCATCAAGGTTGGGTTTGCCGTGGCAGGTGTTCTCTCAGCGTAAGCTGAATATGAAGGGAAGGGTTTGATATGTGAGCAGCTGTTTGTTCACATGGCGCCATGACAAGTATGAAAAATGAAAATTTGCCACCAAAACTGGGAAGAGGTTCTTCACCACAGGGCAGTGGGCTTCCTAGCAGCGGGCACAGCCTGAAGCTGCTGGAACTCAAGGAGCTTTTGGACACCGGCCTTAAATAGAGGGTTTGGGTTTGTGTGGTCATATGCAGAGCCAGAAGTTGGACTCGATTATCCTTGTGAGTCCAAGGGATATTCTTGGAAAACTCACAGAGCTCAGGACTTGCACCACTAGTATGTCAGCAATCCCCTCATAGGCCAGCATGGGAAGGGACAGCAGCTAATAACACTTGCTTCCATTTGGGTTGTGAAGCCCTTCTGATTTCACTAATGTAGCATAATTCTCTGTCTTTTAGGGAATCTTCACTATCCCCACAAGTAATGTGTTCAATATGGAGCATTTTGTAAGGTTTGCTGTGTGGCATTTTGTAGGGATGGGTGCAGAAGGACACAAGGAGCTGTGAGGAGCAACGTGGGTTGTAAATATAAGTTCCCTTAGCGACAGGAATAATATATCATGCTTTTAAAATTTCAGGATATATCAAGAGCAGTAAAACATTCCAAAAAGAAATTCATTAAAATTGACAAGCCCCCTGTGTGCCAGAAATTATTACAGAACGGAAAGAGATACAGATTAATTTGTGAACCAGAAGCTGAAATAACTCCAGAGGTAAGTTCTCCATGTAAGCATCATTTGATACATCACAGCCTGATTGGAAACATGACAGAAAATACTTTCCCTTTCCTGCTGAGTGCAGGGCATGCACTGGCTGTAAGGGCAGTTTTCAGAATTCATTTGCCATCTCTGTAGAAAGCATTTGCCTCTTAGAGACCTAAAGCTTGGGGATGAAATCCTGACACTGTTGAAGTCAATGGCAAAACATTGGGTAGACCAGAGTTTGGTCTGCATCCGCATCCCTCCTGTTTAATTTATGTTTGGATGAAAGTCTGTCTTAAAAATATTGCTGTTTTACAGGAAATTGAATTTGTTGATGGATCTCTTTTGAAGCTGAAAAGTTACATTGAAGTCTATTTTGAGAAACCTGATGACTTCACCTTATCTTTGGTTGAACTGGACTCGGATGCAGTTGTGTGGAAAGCAAAACTCAGAGAAAGTAAGCATGTTGTGATTTGGATAGCAGTTTGTTCCAGCTGAAAGGAAGCATGAGCCGGGCTGCAGTGCTGCCTGTAGATGAAATTGGTTAAATACCTTCACAGCAATGGGGATCCTGTGATTCCTACTTCACCCTTTGTTTCTCTTTGAAAACTGTTTTCCAGGTGACTGGATACATTATGATCAGAACAAAAATGAGCAAACAAGAGTTCCAAGCAGTAAGTGAATTTGAAGTTGATTCAGATTTTATTGTTTTCTGTGAGCCCTGCTTGCTGTTGTTGCTCAAGTGATCTGCAAGTGAAATGAATAAATTAACATCAATTCTGCTTTGCTCCTTAGGCGTCAAAAGGCGGAAATCAACCAACAGCTTTTCTGAAGAAGAGAAACACTGTAGCAAAAAGCAAAGGTCTAACAGTTATACAGGTAAGCATCTCTGTACCATTTAGAATGCCAAGCCTGGGAATAAAGCAAAAATACCCATGTAGGTATTTACTGATGGTGCATGTAGCCACCAGAGGGAGAGCTTTCATCATTCAGAGCTTCAGTTTATGAGTAGATGGTGACCGAGGAAAGGAAAAGTGCTCGGTCCTCGTAACCTTGCAGTTACTCAGGAGTTGGTGTCCTTATGAGCCTTCAGAGTTCTTCAGGTGATTTTCTGCAGTGCTCGGCTGCAGTTAATCCAGTTTTGACTGCCTGGCTAATAAGATCCCCACTGTTCTATGTCCCCTGCACAGCATCAATAGCGTCATTAAATTGAAAGTCTAATCAGATGAGCAATATTAGATCTGATTTTTGTTTTATGTCTTTTCAGATGGAATTAAAAGCAGAAGCTTGCTAACTGATCGACAGCTGATGGTAATTGCAAAGTTGTTTGGCGTGGAGTGGAAAGAAATTGCCATTGAATGTCTTCAGATGGAAATGAAAGACATTCAGCAGATTCAAGCAAACGAAGAGGCAGTCAATATCCAGAAATTTCTGATGTTAAGCAAGTGGAGAGAAAGAGAGCAAAGCAATGGAACTGCACAAGCCTTGTGCAATAGGCTCCGTGAAAAAGTGTCGTATGAAATAGTGCAGGCACTAGAAGGTATCAGCTTATTGTATTTGTGCAATTACATTGCTGAGTTTCAGATGTGTTTTAAGAGGACACGTCAGAGAGCTCACTAAATACCCAGTATGCATTTTCTTGTGTAACTCAAAATTGTTTCCCTTCTAATATTGATGACAATTTTCTTTCTTGTGACATTTTCCTACTTCCCTTCAGAAAATGATATTATATTATAAAATGAGTAATGTTTTTCTCCTGCCTACGTTCAGAATACTTGGCCATGACCTAATCCTCTCGACCTAATGGGACCTAGGACTAATGGGCATTGTATGCTCAAGGACTAATGGGCATTAGATGCTCAGGGCTCAAATTCTTGGTATTTGTGAGGGAGTCGAAAGAAAAAATAAGAACTCCAAAGAAATAATAACAAACAAATTCTGGCTTTGGAACTAGCAAAACTTTGCTCCCACTTTACTCTCCATAAAAGGAACCTGGCTTCAAAGTGAGGATCACTGCTGACATTCCCTCACTCATCTGACCCTTGAGACATGTCTTTTGCCATGGCCCTGCACTGCTGTAGGTTTTTATGAACTTGTCATTCAATGCTGTAATGACCTCTAGAGATGAAATAATATCTATGTGTCTGTGCGTGCTCATTTCCCCAGGCTTTTTGGCTGAGTGATGAGTTGGAGAAGCTGATGAGAAGCTCAGGAACTTTCCCCACCCAAATGGTTAAACTTTTCAAGCTATTTTCCTGGGATTTCATTGTGATGAAGATCCAAATCGTAATCAGTCAGCGGAAAGTTTAGAGTGTCTTCAAAAGAAATGTGAATGAAATTTTGCACCTATGTAAGTGTAAGTAGCATTTTGGGAATCATTACTCACACGTTTGGATACCAGTCATTGCAGCTGGATGGAAGTGCCAGGCTTGATGTGCCCAAAACTGAAAGCTGCCACTGAATCTTGTCGTGTTTGAGCCAGTCGTAAAAGACAACGAGCACTGGGAGAAATGGGTTTACCTTTGCCAGGTATATGACTGTTATCTTGAAACATTTTTATTTGAATCAGGGAAAGACAAGGGAGAAAAGTTGTATCAAAACTTTCATCCCCTTAAAATAATGAAACTCACAATCATGAGGTACATTGTATTGCTCAGAGGTGCCTAGGATCAGGGACAAACTCCTTCACTTCCTTTGCAGAATCACTGTTTATACACAACCACTGTACGTATCCCCATGCACTCATGTTGAGCTGTGGTTCTGTTTTCTTAAACCCGAAGACCACTTTCACAGTAGCACCATTAAGAACTGCAGGCAGCTTTGAATCTTCTGTGGGATTTTCTTCTCTCTGTACAGTCTGTCTCAATTTTTATGAGATTTTTTTTTATGTTGTATGATCTTTTTTTTTTTGTACTATGAACTTTTTATACTTTTTTTACGTGATTCATTTTAACTTGAATATAAGGGGGGGCTTAAGCTAAAATAGAGAAAATCAGAGTCTCCAAGATGGCTGTTATCCTGAGGGCAGGACCTGTTGCACACAGTTGTGAAAGGTATGAAAATAATGTTACTTGCTAAACAGAATGATGGCCAGACAGTGTCCTGTTTGCAGACGTGATTCTTTTCATCATCTCCTGCTGTGTATGTTTATGGAAAAACAAACAAACAAACATACTTTTAAATATAAGGATTAAAAAGAGAACATTTTGGCTATTTATGTGTAATTTTTAATATGCTTCTTTTTTGTTGTTTAAATTGTAGCTGTCTGCTGAGATACAGCTGTCTGCTGCTTGTATGTCACAAGCCATATTCTCACATCTTTGTGCTCCTCTCCTTGGTCAAATGGTGTTTCTGGTCAGGCCTTTTCCTGGGGATCCCTTGTGCATCCCTTGTGGGCTCTTCTGCTGCTGTAGGATTTAGGGGACACGCACTGGGACACAGGAACAGCTTGTGGAGCTGCCCTTGGCTCTTCTCTCTGAGGCAAGCAAAGGAGAATTGCCATCAGGGACACAGGGTGCCTTGCCCAGGGGAGCTGGGTGGTTGGTGGGGACTGGTGGGGGCAACCAGCCCACAGCATGGGGTTGGAACAGGATGGGCTTTAGGGTCCTTTCCAACCTAAGCCATCCTCCCTGCAGCAGCCGGGGCGATGCCAGTGTCCCCATCTCTCCAAGCAGATTCCTGCTGGTCAGTGGTTCTTCTCATTGCTGCTGAAGTTTTCACTTCTCTTACAACATTTCAAGTCAGCTGCTGCTTTCTCTCTGCTTTTGTGGTGAGAGACCCTGTATAAGCAAGCAGAGCAGTGGTGAGCTTGGAAAAGGGAGTGGGAGGGTGCTTGTCTCAGCATCTCTCCCTGGGTTTTCAACTGAAGCTCAGTTTTTGTTTCAAAATGACAGGGGGTTCTCTCTGTATGCTAAGAAGTTAATAAACAGCTGTCGTTCTCTATGTGCAACAGCAGGCACCAATAATAAAAATGCAGGTGACATTATGCAGTTTTGCCCTATTGAAGATTGAAACAATTTATCTCATAAAAGAGAGCATGAGGGGGATACATTTCCCAGAATATCAGTGCTAGTTTTACCACAAGCAAGTGGTTCTAGTGCGTGCAGATAGTAATTCACAACACCAAATGCTTTTGTTGGAGGGTGTGATGCCTTACCTTTGTAAGCTCACTACCCAATTAGCTAATTTCTTCTCAATTATGGCACTGAGAGCAGGGATGTTTGTGTATCCTCAGTGGTTATTTCTTAGATAGGTTCTTAAATATGAATCTCTCCAAACACACAACATCAAATGGGTTTGCAAGAAGAGAGGAAGACTTTCCCTGCAATGGAAGAGATGGAGGGGAAAGGCTGTGCCCAGCTGCCTGCCTGGCACAGCAGGGATCAAATAGTAGCTGTGGAGCATGGAGGTAAGTTGTCATCAACAAGAGGTTTTGTTGTCTGCACACCCAATTTCAGCCTGTAGTTTTGATGTGGCTCCAGCAACAAACAAACAAAAAATAGTTCTAAAGGGGCACGTATTGCAAAGCTGGCTGATTTTGCTTCCTAACTGAAACCTTTTGCTCTCAAAATGTGTGCGTTAGGCAGCACGTGGCAACTTGAACACACCTGATACAAAACCCCCCTGGAGAGTCAAAGCCACAAGGAGCACAGCTGATGTGAGGAACGAGGAAAATGGGAGTTCTAAATATGACCCCAGTGCTGAGTGGTGCCATGGTCCTCTGCTTATTTGAGAGCAGGCTGGGGATTGGGAAATGTTTCTTCTCTGAAGAGTTCAGAACTGTGGGGATATGGCACTGAGAGATGTGGGCATGGTAGGGTGGGCTGGGGTTGTACTGGGGTTCTGAGAGCTCTTTTCCAACCATAATGATTCTGTGAATACATTAGCAGTCTGATCAATGTGATTCTGTCCTGTTCATAGGATAGAATATATTGCATTCCTTGAGGTGTGTGATATCTCAAGGAACAACAAAAAAAAAGGTCACTGCAGCTTTTATGTCAACTTCAATTTTATTAGGCAATAAATAGAATAAATAAGGAGCACCATCATAAATAAACCAGGATTATTATAAATATCCAATTCAGGAGCTTACAATTGAATAAATAAAACTCTGAAGACAAATAACAGCTGAGCATTTGGTGGTCTGAGAACGTTCTCATACGATACAGCTTATTGTCCCCATGCTTAGAAGTTGGAGGCGCTAGCTCCGAAGGCACCGACAGCAGAATGTGGTTTATCAGTAACTGTACAGCAGGACGGCCGTGCTGCTGCGTTTCCTTCTTACGTCTCTGCAGTGAGGGCACTCAGGTAGCCCAGCATCCTGCTGATGGTGACGGCACGCAGGCAGAAGGCGTGCAGGACCCCGCAGAGCCGCATGCGGCCCTGGAAGGAGCCAAGGATGGTGCTGGGCGAGGGCTGTGGCGCGGCCGGGCTGCGGGGCTGCAGGACCTGCAGTGGGGAGGGAGGTCAGCGGAGGGACAACAAACAAGCTCTTAACATCTTCCAGTTTTACTCCTAGGAAAACCAGTATCAACCTGCCAAATTCCCAGCTCCCCGGTGACTGCACAATGCAACGCTGCTCCTAAAACCCCATTAAAGATGGAAGGAACAAGATGGAAGTGCTTACTTGCATCATGTCGTCAATGGATGTCAGCACCCTCAGATGCTTGAGGTTCCTCAGCTCTGCCTTGTAGGTTTTCAGATCTTCATAGATCCCCCGCAGGCATTTGCTCTGCAAAAGTCAGGATTAATAAGAGACGCTGGAACATGTTGCTAAGTGCTAGAAGTGCTAAACAAAGGTTCTCTATAGAAGCTCACAGCTTACCGTATCTAAAGTAGAACTTTCCAGTACTGGACAGTTTCCAGCCTGCAAATAAATTAAAGAAGAAGTGATACAGGTTCATTTAGTGACAACGTGTTATACGGCTGCTAGAGAAAATATGATGCTGAAAGCTGGCTGTTTTGGTTTTACCCCTGGATCCTCAGATGTGCAGGATTTTATTGTGTTGATTTGGCTGTTGGTGACATCTTCAAGATCAACCTCTTCAAGGGTGCATTCAAATCCCAGCACTCCCTGTTTCTGTGTTAAAAAGGGGGGGAAAAAGGGGTAAATGATTCAGCTTCAGAAAACAGCAAATAGAGAGTCTCGAAATCACTAAATGTTTGTGCTGAATATAAAGCACTAGAAAGTGAAAAAAAGAAAATACAGAGGCAGTGCTCACTGATAGCCTGCAACTTTGGGAAACTCTTTAGTGGTTTTCTTTCGTGCTTCTCTGAGATGAAGCTTGCAACTCTAGCAGGGGACTTTGGCAGAAATTCTCATCTTGATGGGGATTTAGGGGCAGAAGGACTCTGTAACAGCAAAGCCAGAGCACCAGCGTGCAAACGCAACGAGCTTGGGAGCAAATGTCTGCAGAGGCGTTAGAGAAACAGGTGCTCAAAAGTAAGCAGTGCGTTTGGTTGATGAGATGGATGAGAGCTGAGAGACACCTGTGCAAACACAGGTGCTGCTGATGGTGTGGGTGGGCACTAGGAGCAGTTACAGGCCTGCTGGCAGTTCAGAAGGAGACTTCACCAAGCTGAGTGCACAGTGTATGTGTCTGCCTGGGATTTATCTCCAACATTTCTCCTGCTTGGATAGCATCAGGAACCCATCCCCATCATCCTGGGTGCCTTCACCAGCACATCATCTGCCGGGACGCCATCCCTAGCCTGTCTCCTGCTTGCTGAGGTATGTACCATCCCCACTGTTCTGGCCACTATCCCCACCATCTTGGGTGCCAGCAATCACCTGCCTGGCTATGCACCTCCCAAGCACCGACCCTTCCACCCTGGGCACATCCCTCCCCTCTCATACCTGCACTTGCAGGAGTGCCTCGTTGGCAGCGGCCAGCAGTGTCCTGGAGCAGTTGAGTCCCTTGGTCAGGTTGTGGGCAGGAGGAGGCAGCGCCCACGTGGATGGCAGCAGGAGGCAGAGCAAAGCCGGCAGCACCCAGTGCCCGACCCTCAGCCGTGCTGCCCTGCTCCTGATGCTGTGTTCTGCCATGCCTCTGCCCAATGAAACTGATGTGGGATCGGTGGCTGCTGCAGGGGCTGCGCTGCTTTTATGTCGGTGGAGGAGCAGGAGTTCCCCTTTTTCTTTGTATTGGTGTCTCGGGGAGCTGAGAGCTGGGAATCCCGTGGGGTCCTGGCATCGGGGCAGTGTGGGGACAGGAGGGGGTGGGGCTGCCCTTCCTTCAGTGCTTGAAGGGAGCCTCTGCCAGCGCTTAAAGGGAACATACAAAAAGATGGGGAGAGACTTTTTATGCTGTCTGGTAACTATAAACAGGGGGATGGCTTTAAAGGGAGAACAGGAGTGTTTAAAGCATGTGTCTGACACATAAGTAAGCTTTCCATGTCTAAGCTTTACTATGAGAACTATGAGATGCTGTTGATAGCAGTGCATATAAGCCAACTGGAAGCATGCCTTGGTGGGTTTGGGGCACCAAGGGTTCATTAGCTCGTGCTGTACGTGACGGCCGCCCACCCTGCCCTGCCAAGGGGCCCTGGAGAACTTTCCATGAAGTCAGTGGGAGTTTTCCTGTGCACTTAGAAAGCAACAGGATGAATCAAGGGTTTTCTTTATATTGAATTTTCAGATTCATTTTATTTTAATGAACATCTTATTTCCCCTAAGAAGGCGGTGATGTGTCAGAAGATGCTTTGCCTGAACACTGGTGTATGACTGTCTAGTTTGACTGTGTTTTCCATTGCTGTGCCTGGTGTTGAGCTGAAGGCTGAGCTTTTGCCTTTAGAATCTCTAAGGCTGGAAAAGACCTCTCAGCTCCCCAACCCCTCCTCCACAATGCCCGTATCCACATCCCCAGGTGCCACATCCCCACAGTTCTGAGCACCTCCAGGGATGGTGACCCCTCTGCTCCCTGGGCAGCTGTCCCAGTGCCTGACCAGATGTGTTGCTCCAAATGATGGTTTTCAAATAGCCTCATTTGTGCCATTTTCTGAGCTCCCTGCCCTCCTGCAACCGACTGCACACGGCATCCTGCTGGGAGCACAGGGAATGTTTCCTTTAGGTTTGGCTCAAAGCAAAGCACAAAGTGTTAGGGTCTAGCAATGAGAATATTCCTGTATCAGCTGCATCAAAAAATCAAAGGAAGTTCTTTAAAACAGGAAAGCCCATGTGCTTTTTATTACGTAGTATGTCTTAGTCTCAGATGCTGATCTCATCAGGCAGAAGAAGGATTATAGAGGTGGGATGACACTTGTGCTATTAAAGCAGTGCAGGGTTATCTCCTTTATGCACTTGTGCAGTTCTACTATGCCATTCTGGGTCTGCAGCCCTGCAATGGGGTTGCAGTTAAGGCAACTGGATGGTGCTCCTCCTTGGTGGTTCCAGTAACAATGGGTGGCAGTGGCACTGACACTTGGTGGCCAGGCTGGCTTGCTCTCTCCCTTCCTACAAGCTGAATCCCAGAGCCCTGTGTGGATGTTGTGCTGTGTGTGGGCATATCCTCAGCTGGAAGAGAGGGGTTGTTTGTATGAAGGCACTATTTCTTGTAATTATAATTACGTATAATTGTGTAATAATTATGTATGTATCTGTAATTATGCATTAATTATTTATATATATATATATATATATATATATATATATATATATATAGTAAAGCTGTGATAAATTAAATCACAGCTAAGCTTAAAAGTAGATCACAGCTACATAAAAAGATCTAGATGAGGGGGAATGGCTTTAAACTAAAAGATGGGAGGTTTAGGTCAGATGTTAGGAAAAAATTCTTTACCAGAGGATGGTGAGGCACTGCCAGCCATCCCAGGGGGTGCTCAAGATGGGGCTGGATGGGGCTGGGGGCAGCCAGCACGCAGCAGGGGTTGCGAATGGGTGATGCCTGTGGCCCCTTCCACCCCAATCCATTCTATGGTTCTGTGTTCTGCAAAGTGCTGCAGTGAGAAATGCTTGCATTGAGTAATTGGTGTTTTTCTCCCAGCTCCAAGAACACGTGGAGGCTTTCTCTCATGGATAGTTTGTTTATTTTATTTTATTTTATTTTATTTTATTTTATTTTATTTTATTTT
>NW_024962280.1:1595822-1629956 GCF_019238085.1 Lagopus leucura | reverse complement strand
TTTTATTTTATTTTTATTTTATTTTTATTTTATTTTTATTTTATTTTATTTTTATTTTATTTTTATTTTATTTTATTTTTGCTCCTGGGAGGACACTTTTCACCCAGAGGGTGGTGATGCACTGTTACAGGTTGCCCAAGGAGGCTGTGGATGCCCCATCCCTGCAGGCATTCAAGGCCAGGCTGGATGTGGCTCTGGGCAGCCTGGGCTGCTGGTTGGTGACCTGCACACAGCAGGGGTTGGAACTGGGTGAGCATTGTGCTCCTTTGCAGCCCAGGCCATTCTAGGATTCTGGGTAATTTATTTGGAAGGTTCCTATTCAGATAGCTGACCCCACAGCTCTGCTGGCAGTGAGCACCATGCAGACACAGGTGCTCCTGGTGGATTTGGACAAGTGACTGCAGGTGTGTGAGGAGGAGCAGAAAATGGGAAGGGTTGGGGATGGGGGTGAGCCTGCTCTGAGCTTGGGGCTTTTGGCTTAATGCTGAAGCCAACAGCTAGAGGGATGCGTCACTGCCTGGCTGGCAGGAAGTGGCTGGTGCTGGCTCTGCACAGTTTCTGCTCTCTGGGTGTCTTTTTCCTTCCCATTCACATCCCTTTCTCTCTGTCTCTCCTAGGTTCTGTGGCCCTGAACTGCCAGATGGGGTGGTTTTAACCACGGAGAGAGGCGAACACAGCTGTATGGCTGGGCATACAGAAACGTGGCCTTGCACACATCAGGCACAAACACACTGCTCCTGGGATGCCTCATCCCCTTATGAGAGGTAAGTGTGGGCACGAATAAAGGGATGGGATGGAGCTGGCGCCTGGGGCAGCCCCGACACCCACATCTGGCAGCTGCCTGGAAACGCCTGCTGCTGCTGGCCTGGCTGATCCACACGAAACTCTGCAATTCCCTTTTTTTATAAACTTGCTGTGTATTTCACTTTTCTTCTGAAGATGTGCTCCTTCCCCTAAAGCACTGCTGTTAGGAAGCCAGGGGCGAGGTGAGCGTGGTGGCAGCTGTCCCTGCTGGCTGTCCATCCATCCATAGGGCCGCTGGTGACAGCAGAGCTCGAGGTGAGCTGGGCACAGCTGGCAAAGGAACCAGCAGACCCAGCTCAGTGCTGAGAGCCCAGCTCCCAGCCCAGCAGCGGAGTCCCGCACGCGTGGGTTTCATTCTGCTTTACAATAAGGAGGAAGAGAAACTCCTTGCTCTGGGCTCCTGCAGGGAGGCGAGCTCCGACTGTCAGCACAGGCGGTGGCTTTTCCTTGGGGATGCCCTCTGTGCTGCTCCTCCCGGGACCCCGCGGCACGTAGCTCTCCTGAACCCTGCTGTCCTTTGAGCAATGGAGGGATGAAAGCCGAAGGCTGTGCGTGTGTGTGTTGTGCTGCAGTTCTCCATGCTTTCCCCCACAAGTTCCCCCAGTGCTCAGGGAAATGCTGTGCAGCAAGTGCTGCTTGGGGGATGCAAAGAAAAGGGAGAAAAAGGGGAACCCAATAAAATGTGCCTGGCAGAAAGCTTCTAAGGGCTGCTTTATCTTCACAGGGAAGTTATCCCTGCAGCATCTGAAACATGATGTTTATTTTGGTTTTTTTTTCCCTACTGTTATTGTGCGTATCATTGAATGCTCTCAAACACAAGTGAGTCCGAGTCCAAAAGAGGGAATTAAAAAGGAAAAAACAAAGTTTTATTGTGACACCAAATGGAGGCAGGGGAGAAAAAGGCAGCAGGTTGTCTCTTTCTGGTAGGGCTGAAGGGGAGAGCAGGAGAGAGATGGGACACGGGCAGGTCCTTACCTGCACAACTATTGCGTTAGCATTAAAGATAAAGAAACAAAAAAACCACGTCAACTTGCCATGGCATTGCTACCCAGAGCTGGGAGTGTCCCATCCCTGGGTGCTCAGGGCTGGGCTGGATGGGGCCTTGGGCAGCCTAAGCTGGGGGAGCCCCCACCCCATAGAAGGATGGTGGAAACAGATGATCTTTAAGGTCCGTTCCACCCCAAGCCATTCTCTGGGTCTGTGATCCTATGTATGTCAATAACTACAAAGCAGGCTCTGAAACTGTTTCCCAGTCTAAGCTGCTGATGCCCAAGGGAGCACAGGGCTGGCATGGAGACACTCATAGAACAGAAACAAATGGCAGCCGCGTAGCATCTGCCTGTTTCCATGCACGTGGAACTTAACAAATTGCATTAAGTGGCTTATCACAAAAACTGTTTTATTCCTCCTGGTGGAGCTGGGGTCTGTGCCATTCTGGGTGTCCCTACGAGCTGTTTTGGGCACTTTGGGGTGGGCTGCTAGCTGCCCGTATCCTGGTGAGGGATGCTCTCAATAGAAACTGCTTCTGACTGCTTGTACTGATGTCAGCCCCTGAAATGAAACTGTCTTACCCAGAGCTTTTGGGGAATTTGGCTCTACAGTTACGGTACTGATAATGGGAGTCCTAAGTGGAACCATGTAAATGATCCATTCGTAGAAGGAAAATGTCAAAAATAAAAGCTAATGCAGAATAAAAGCAAAACATCCCCCTCTATGCTCCAGAAAGGAAGCCACTGCCCCCAAGGCCAAAGGAGTGGGACAGCTCTGGGGGACTGAACACATCTTGTGGGGAATCACAGAATGGCTTGGGATGGAAGGGACCTCAAGGATCATCAAGCTTCAATCCAACTGCCACAGGCAGGGCCACTAACCTGCAGATCTAATACTAGACCAGCCTGCCCAGGGCCCCATCCAACCTGGCCTTGAACACCTTCAGGGTGTTTAAGCCTCATCAGCTTAGCCTCACTGAGCATCTTTGTGTTTCAGCCCAAAGTCAAGCTGTCTGCTTCAAGGGCTGCTTGTAGGCACATCAGTGTAGAGGTGCCCTGATGTGCTGGCTGAGGCAATGCCTTCCATCCCCCCTGCTTCCCGAGGACAGGGCACATCCCCAAACGTTGGCATGATCTTGGTGCCAGGGCCAGGCACTGTGAGAGGGCCCGGTTCAAAAACCACACAAGGCACGTTTCTTTCAAAAACATCATTTAATCCATTCATTCCACAGCATTGCCATCGTACACACCTGCATGACACTGCAGTACACTGGACAGAGATCTAAGATGCAATTACCCAGCAATACTATATATATATTTTAAATTACTTTAACTTATTTTTTAGTTAAAAAATCAAACCCTTGAAGATGGACACTCCACTGGCTGTCCTGGTGCTGGGTGCCCACAGGCCTGCTCCCTCCAGAGAATTAAAGGCACTTATCAGTGAGCAGAGCAGCCCACCCCTCCTGCTGAGCATCTCTGCAGTGGGGCTTCAGGCTGAGCCCCCCCATCTGCACCCCATGGGGGGTTGGCCTCACAGGTGAAAGCACAGCACAGGAACACAACAGCAGCAGCTAGCTATCACTGCATGCAGGTACAGCAGCAAGACAACAGGAGATACTGACAAGTGAACACCCCCACTATTATATATATTTATATATATATTTTCTGCATAGATTCCAAAAAAAGCAAATTAAATAAGAGGAGTTTCCATTGCAGGTGAGCACAAGGCACTCCCACCTGAGCCAGCCTTTGCTATTGGAGCAGCACAACGTGGCAAAATGGCCCCAAAATGCTGCGAAATGCCAAGAGAGCTCTCAGCACCTGGCCTGCTTCAGGGGAAGGAGGGGCAGAACAACAATAAGTAAGTGTCAGTTTAATAAAATACATTCGTGGTGGGGGGATGGAATTTGGATGCGTCTCATGCTTTGCTGCAGACACCCTGAATAAGTCGTCAGCCGAGTGCTTTGCTAAGGGGAATCTGTCATGGGGTTGGGGGGAATGAAAATGCGGAAGGCAAAGGTCCCCGCTCCTGGGAGCAGAGCAGGGCAGGGACACAGTGCCCACAGAGCAGGGCACAGCCCCAAGGCAGGGGGGAGCTGCTGCCATATTGCATACATTTCAGATGCTGCTGAAGATTTTTAACATAGATTCTTCTTTCTCTAAATTTCTGACACGGGGGAGTCATTGAGCCATTCAGCGTGGATAATAAAATATAGAAACATCTATGTGTGTGCCTGGGCCTAACAACAGTCACAATATTAGGGCCTGCTGAATGCTAGTATAGAAGAATAGCTTAAGTCCATGTCATACATACATGATGAGCTTACAGGTAAGTAGCTGTACAACAGTCCTGTCTTCTCTGCACAACTGTACGTGCTTGGCTCTTTTTGGTGATGACAAAGGAGGCATTGCACACTGAGTTGGCTGAGTACATCACCGAGTCAACCACCGGCCAACAAAAAGACGTGTCATATGAAACAAGTTTTTAAATGTTTATTTTACATCTTTATACATAAAACTTTCCAGGTAACTCTTTGAAACCCAACTCAATGTTAATAGCACATCTAAAAATGAACGTCAGGTAGTCAACATTCACAAAATGTTGAAAACTGATTAAAATGTACATATTACCGAAGGTTACGACGTCACTACGAGGCAGGCATGTCTTTTGGACTTGTATAGCACCGTCAAGTACAGTCTCTTTATTTAAAACTACAGTGAAGAATAAAAAAGTAGTCAATGGTAAAATATCGTCCAACGTAAAACCTCTAAGCAAACAAAAATAAAGTTAAACTGCCCTCTCTCCTCAGCCATGTTTTATAACGTTATAAGTACTGTACATTTTTCTGTAATAATATTATTAAAACGCCTGATATTGAGTGGCACGAGTAAAAAAAGAAAAAAAATAATTAAAATAAATTAAGAAGCGGAGGCCAATCACCGGACATAAAGCTTCGGACACGACCAAGGACTAACACTGATTTGCTGCGCGCCACTGAGGACATCAGCACGTGTACAGACACAGAAGCGAGGGACAGGCGAGCTCCATCTCTGCTGCCACAGACTCTGGGGTTACTTTGCTGGCATCTTCTCTGCCATGTGCTTCTGCTGGCTCTCGGCATGTCTGGGAAGGAGCAGCCTGGTTATGCGTTGGCAAAAGCATGGAGGTGGGGTAGTGGGACTCTGTAAGCTCACGTCTCCTCCCAGATCCTGCTCTTGTGGGATTGAGGTCACCCACAGCCCAATCCCACCGACCTCCCATGCTACCCGCATCTCACCGTGGTGGTGACAGTCCCCATCACCTCCTGCCACCAATGGGGTTAAGCCATAGGGCTGCTGCATGGACACAGCCCGTTTTTCTGCTGGCTTGGTGGCTTCCAAAGGCTGACAGTGGGGGCAAATGGCCCCTGGACCCCTCCCTCACCTGGTCAGGTCCTCGATGTCCACCAGCATCGCATCCTGCTCCGTGTGCAGCTCATCCCGGATGAGCAGCAGCTGCACCAGCTCCTCGTTCAAGCCTGGGGCCGGAGAGAGAGGAGGAGAGTTCGCGCTGAGCAGGGGGAGGTTTGCAAGGAGAGGAATTTTGCAGTGCTTCAGCCACAGGCATGAGCAGCTCCACATCCCTAGCAGGAGCTGCCAGGAGGGACGGTAATTAACGAACACAAGCAGTTACAGAGTTGCAGAGCAGCCCAATGAATGTTGGGGCTATTTTTGTCCTACAGCCACCTGAGACATTTCCTTTAAGATTAATTAATCATTGATAAGGAAAGGTGGAGATGCCGGGGAATAACCCTGGATTCTTTGGAGAGAGCAAAGACAGATAAGGAGGCAAACGCAAGGATACGTGAGCCATGTTAATGTGCTGCAAGACAGAACATACGAACTCAGTGGTGTCTATTGGACCAGAGGGCTTCTCCACTTCTGGATGCTGCTGAGGCCATGCAGAGCATCATATCAGAAAACAGCCATAAGGCTGCATGAAGCCACAAAACTGGCAGTATTTCTGGCTGCTTTTAGATGCTGAAGCAACGCTACGTTACTGAATGCCCTCTGAATGCTTGATGGATAAAGAAAGCAAAAAGCCAAAGGAGCCAGACCTAGCAAACAGCCCACCTCCAGCAGCTCTCCTCTATGGTTCCATTCCTGTACATTTATCAGTGTTTTTACATATATAAAATATATATATCCTGAAGTAGACGGTGCTTGCTAAAGGATAATTAAACAAAGAACACTTACTTTCTATCTGTGAGTGAAGATCATTGACTATCACTTGTAGCTGCCCAATTGTCATGTCTCTTAGGTCGGCGGGTTTTAAGTTCCTTTTCATCAGGCATTCGCTTATATGAGGCATATGTGGGAGCTGGAAATGAATTTTCATCTGTTTAATTCTTTTTCTCTGAATTACCCATATTTCTGCACAGCACCAGTTTGCCCAGACACATCCCCCCCTGCAAACACCCATTTGTGGCTACACTGAGACTACCAAAGCATCTGCCAGCACTCAGTGCAGGCCTTCAGCCTCAGCTGGGAGGTCGTAACACAGCACTGAGCTCCGTGCTTCCCCCTCTCCTCTCCTGCTCCCATAACACCCAGGGCAGAGGGATGAAGGGCCATTGCATCGGCCAGCACTCACCAGATCCGCCACCGGAGATTTCTTCCTGTTCTGCTTCTCCACCTCCACCTGCATTTTGGCCATGGGCTTTGCCATAGCCAAGGCCATTTTGGCTTCAGCTTGGAGTTTCTTTTGCCTGGTGAGAAAATCCATGTCATCGAGGGACTCGGACTCCTCCTCGGTCGTGTCTCTGTCGGAGTAGGAAGAGCTCTGCTTGCTCTAGGGAAGCAGACACGCACCGTTACAGCCCGGCACCGCCGCCGCGGGGACAGAGCAGAGGAGCTGACCTGCAGCTTCACACCCTCTGCATGCACACAGAGGGGTTCATTTCTACAGGCAAGGTGAAGATTACAGGGTTGGCTGGCTTTTTTTTTCTTTTTTTTTTTTTTTACATCAAACTCATTTCTTGATTGGCTCTTCTGAGTATTAGCAGCCACTTGAGCACTTTAGATGGAGCCAAACAGATCGATAAGTGCCTAATGGACAAGCTGGTTAAGCTGGAGGAAAGCCCACCACGGGTCTGGGGCCTCTGTGTTGTATCCATGAAGGAAAAAAGGAGTGGAGAGCTGATAGGAGCCGACACCACTCTGCACCCATTACTGCTCTGACAGAGCACAGAGAAAGGAAGGGCAGGAGAAGGGCAATGTCCCTTGAGTGCAACCCCCCCTGCAGCGGGTCTGTCCTGTAATAGCAATGTGCCAGCTGCTCTGGGCTTCAGTGCCTCAGCAGTTCTCATTATGGCCCATGTGAGATGAGCCACCAGACCTACCATGGGTGACAAAGGTGTGTCCAGGCTGGTTTCTGTCTTGCTGTCATCAGCATCGCTGTCCTTATCACTGCCACTGTCGTTCACAAAACAGATCTGCAGGTTCATCCCGCTCTGGAGTCTGCAGGGAGGAGAGGTGACAATGGGGATGGGGATGGGCAATACGTAATGGCAGATCTGTGATGCACAACACTCTGCTTGGCCTCATTGGCCCCACAGGCAGCAGCACCCAATGCCTGGGTCGGAGGTGACAATTCCCACATAGCATTAGGAAGTGACAGCTCAGACTGAAAACTCATCAGCTCCACCATGACAGTGCCTCTACCACCATCTACTGCTGAACAGCAGAAATACCCACAACACTGCAGAGCTTCAACATTGCGGCCATGAAACACCATGTGCTGACCAAAAGGATTTACTGAGGGCTGTCCCAAGGCTGCTTGTGGCACTATGGCATCTCATGGGCACTCCTCAGCAGAGCCCTGCCCAGCTTTTGCTCCACCACGTGCTGTCCATGCTAAGTACCAGCGTGCAATGAGGAAGAGGAGCAGCACAGCCCTGAGCATGGTGCAATGCAGGTTTGCAGCAGGGCTCCTTGCCTCTCACACTGCACTCCTTTTTCTATATTCAAGTTCCAAATGATCCTTTGGGGGCAGCTCTGTTGCCTTTCCTGTGCTCCATCACCACGTGTCCACGCTGGGAGAGGCCCATACATACACAGGCTCTGCAATAAGGGGGCTTATATTGGTCCTCACACCAAACACACTTATTTTAGTGGTATTTTTTTAATTCATTATTGCTATACAACAGATAGCATTAACACATGAGCTTTGGAGCCAGGCTCAGTGAACACAGCGCCCAGGTTGGGGAGCAGGACACAGCTTTTGCTTGGCTTCAAACTGCATTATGCAGAAAGGGAAGAGTAAGTGCAAATCAGGGTCTGTGGGACACCTGCATTTCAAGAGCATGACCGAAATGCCTGACCCACACTCATCCTAACAGAGAGGCAGATGAGGCACCTCTGGGAGCACCAGAACATTAGAAACGGAGGATGCTGACTGCATTGTAAAAATCCTGGATTAAAATGGTGCACAGCTGGGAAAGCAGCGACCGGCCTCGAAAGGAATCCAGGAAACATCCTGTGGGACACAGCTGGACGTGGAGCCCTTCCCTGTGAGCAAGCACCAGCTGTTCACAGTGACAGCAAGCACAGGCTGCAGCAGCCCAGCTCTCCCACTGCCTCCTCCATGGCCCCGTGTGATGAGCATGGAACCCCTGACTCAATATGCAGTGTGCTCTGCTGCAAAAAAAAAGGATGCAACAGCACGAGGAAGCATCCTGTGCTTGCCCTCAGGGCACTGGGACAAGGAGACTGGGAGCACTGTGGTGGAGCAGTGGGGACCGCCAGCCTCTCCTGGATGTCCTGACCCATGCAGTGCATACCAGTGCTCTGTCTGGACTATAAATACAAACAAAATGCTGCAGCATCCAGGTACGTTTGGTGTTTTCTCATGTTATGGCTGCCCAGCCCTGCTGCAGGATGTTAATTAGTCCTGCCCTGTAATTACAAGACAGCAGTTACCGCTTGAGCTGTAACCACACAGAGCACAACTTTCCTTTTCAGATGCACTGTGGTTCAGTTGCATTTTACAGTCTCACCTCCATGCTGCCCTAGTAGGA
This sequence comes from Lagopus leucura, assembly GCF_019238085.1. Taxonomy (NCBI): domain Eukaryota; kingdom Metazoa; phylum Chordata; class Aves; order Galliformes; family Phasianidae; genus Lagopus; species Lagopus leucura. The sequence continues at coordinate 1,621,102 of NW_024962280.1, read as the reverse complement.
TTCCCCCTGGTTTTATGCCTCTCCCAGGTTTCTTCCTCCCTGCCCCACATCTGCCCACAGCACAGAAGGCACTCGAGCTACCCAGGATCCACCCTGGCTGCTCAGTGCAGCGTGAAACATGCAACCAACAGAGCCCAACTGGTGACCAGTATGAAACAGGCGGCCACCTCTTGAACCACTAGAGGAAGATGCTCTTCCACAAACCAACAGTTCTGTTTTTAACCAGCTTTCATAGGATCACAGAATAGGTTGTGTTGCAAGGGACCTCTGAAAGCCATCGGTCCCACTGCCCACTATGCACAGGGACATCCAAACTCCATCAGTGCTCAGAGCCCAGCCCTCACTGCGGGTGCCTGGAGGGACTGGGCAGCCACCCCTCTGGGCAGGCTGTTCCCAAGGCACTTGGGTTTGTTGAACCTCATGAGGTTCTCCTGGGCCCCGTCGTTCACCATGCTAACCCAGCAATAAGACCAAGCTCTCTGCTGCTTTGGATGTGCACATTTCAACAGGAATTCAGACACACAACTCCTTGGCCAACCCCACCAAGCAGCCCAGCCTCCACTCGCCCCGCAGCCCTGCGTACCTGGAGGACAGGCTGGGCTTGCCGCTCTTACTGCAGCCGGTGTAGAGCCCTGGGCCATCGTCGAAGAAGCTGCCAAGAGCCAACTTCTGCCTGATGGACTCACGCTCATTCTTTTGAGCCTGCAGGGGAAGGAATGCAGGAGAGGTGCCATCAAATTACCAAGGTTTGAAGAATGCATTCACAGAGAGGCGTTTTTTTGAGTAAGGTTAGGCTATGGGATGGATTGGAACGGGTCACCGATCCACGGCTGTGCAGTCAGCGTGCAATAAATGAGAACCACAGATCTGTACCCCAAATCAACAGCAGTACTGCGCTGGTGTCTGTCGGCAATGGATGACAGGAAGGGAAAGTAAGGGCAGAAGGAACATTTGGAAGCCCTCAAACATTTCATTTTAAAGTAACATGTAACAGCTGATCAGGAATACAGCAAATGAATATGTACCATCAAAAGAAAATGTACCAGGCAGCATCCACAGCACTAACATAGCCCAGTGCCTCAAATTCTGCCTAAACAACGCACCTTTATCTGACAGAGGGAAGTGACAAATAATGAAATGTAAATTATTAACGTAAAATAGCTAATCATTTAATCTAACCCCAGTGCTGACAACCTACATTACAGCATCGCGCTGCCCATTATGTTGTCAATCTCTTACCAAAATACATACTTTATTTGTAATCTAACTCCTTTGCCACTGCTACAAATAATTCAGAGCAATGAAAACAACGCCCAGAGCATCGAGGGGCATTGAATTTTCAAGTTGTTCCCTGTTTTCTTTTTGTATATTATTTACTGACGACGCTCCTGGTAGCACACCACCCCTTTGGGAATGCAGGAAAGGAGCCACTATTTTGAAGAGCAGGCCAAAATGAGATGAAGCAGTGACACAAAACCCAAGGAAAACAATTTTTGTGCTACTCACTGCACCCCTGGGCATTGCTGCCACACTGGGCATGTGATGGGTGAAAAAGATGGAAGAAACACCAGTAAATGTCCATGGTGCACCTTTTCCTCTGAAGAAAAAATCACAGAATCATATGGTTATGATGGTTATCATATTAATGGTTGGGTTGGAAGGCACCTCCAGCATCACCCAGTTCCAACCTCCCTGCTGTGGGCTGGGTGCCCCCACCAGATCAAGCTGCCCACGGTTCTATCCAGCTTGGCCTCCAACACCTCCATGATGGAGCCCTTCTCTGCCAGGGGCCCGACCTCTGAGCTCAGCTGCCTCCAAGCACCAGATGGGCACATCCCCACAGCACCTTCGTGTTTCATGATACCATGGATGCTTCTCTTCCCACCCAAAGGACCCTTTCTATCCCATCTCCGTGCCCAGACATTTCCATCTCCCACCAGAAGCCAGGGGCTGCAGCACAGGGCCGTGCATTCCCTGCACACCAGCCCTACCTCCAACACGTGCTGAAAATCACTCCACATTAAAACACACACGAATGCAGACTGCTCCCGCATGTTTTCCCTTATAGATGGAGCTCTCTCCACACCCGTTGTAATTTTGCTCCACGTCCCACTGCGGCTGCAGCTGCTCCCAGTCTGACATCTGTACATTTAATCAATGTGCCATTTGTCTGCTCCACCAGGCCATTACCAGGGATACGAAATAATGCTATTCCCAGTCCTGAGCTCAGCACATCCCATCTTATAGAACAGACCCAGCATAATGACCGTAAAGAAATGGAGAGTCCTATTTGTTATGATAAAATAGGGAACGGTTACTAAGAAATAGAATATACCTAAGGGAACCAGACTTTATGCTGTAGATAAATTACCCGCCAGCTGCTCGATGCATCCTGAACCGGGCACTGAAAACTGGAAATTGAGAAGGAAAATTGCATGTGGTTTTTCTGACTATCAAATATACTCAGTTTGTATATAAAAAATAATGCATGGAATAAAAAGTACAGGTACTAGCAAGGAAAATGTAAAACCATGTTATATTTAAATGTGCATTTTGACATCGCATCCCTCAGCTCTGCCCTGGCATCAGCTGGGCAGTGAGCCTCCTCAGGGGGTTAAAAAAAACAACAAAATAATTAAAAAAAAGATGGGGTTGAGAAACAGGAAAAAGATCTGGAAAAGATTAAAAAAAAACCCTGTAAAGTTGTGAATTGATGAAGATTCATGCATTACAAAGGGCAGTGCTCTGGGACTCTTGTTTGGAGGACACAAGCTCGGGATCCCCGTGTCATGCTGTGTGGGCCCTTTCTTGGCCATCCCAATTCTATGGGGGCTGCTTGGCCCACTGGCTGCTCACACCACTGGCAGCAGCGCCCACATTGCTGCCTGACCCACTTTATCTCCTACTGACCTATTTTGTCATCTATTTCCTTCTGCATATACACAACACTGAGTGAGCAAGGAACAGTTCAATCCTTGGTCTGTACGGACACTTGCCATCCACAAGGCGTACCACAAAAAGCCCCTCTTTGGCCAACACCCCTGATTTGCCCCACTGATACTTCATCCCCACGCAATCCCCATCCGTCAGGCTGTCCCCTGCTGACCTGTGCATGGATGGGAACCACGAGATTTCTGCTGATTTCTGAGAAATGAGAAGAGCCCCCAGCGCATCGCCCACGCCGTATTATTGGCGTCACTGGAGAATTAAGAGCTGGGCTGCTCCACTCACCCGCTCTGCATGCAGGACGCGGTATTAGCAGCCTTTATGCATTACAGACGTCACTCAGAAGAGCAAATAAAAGTGCACATCAAATATTTATCTGCAACTCAGGTGCCGCAGCAATCTCCCAGGCTCCGCGTTGCACTTTGGAACCATCCAACATTAACAGCCCTCCATTAACAGCGGACAACAGCGACATTTCTGGAGCTGTACTGATCGATACCAAGGGCTGAGCAGCAGGCATGGCTGGTCTGTGAGCCGCCCAGAGTGCTTGGGAGGGAACAGCACAACAAATTCACAGAACCATTAGGTTTGGGAAAGACCTCCGAGATTCCCAACCCAACAGCAGCCCACCCCACCGTGCCCACAGCTCTCAGTGCCACATCCCCCCAGCTCTGAACTCCCCGTAAGGGATGGTGACCCCACAACTCCCTGGGCAGCTGTGCCACTGCCCAATTACTCATACAGAGAAGAATCTGTTCCTAATATCAATTTGGTGCAACTTAAGGCCATTACCTCTTGTCCAAGAACTGCAGGTAAATGAATGCCTGGAGGGCAGTGCTGCTCCCATCCAGCCAAGGGGTTTAACCCCTTGGTTAAAATAAAAGCCTATGGGGGCCATCAGTGGACATCACCCCACTGCTGTGGAGCTGCCTGGTCCCTGCAGCCACACCACGGAGGCTATTTTTGCCAGGGACTGTCATTACCAGCCATGGACAATTACTATATTTAAAGTCCTAGACCCGTACACAGCACCCTTTTTTACTTCTGTGCAGTACAAAGGCTATGATTGGATTCACCAGCAGAAATTATAATTATGCAACACTTGTTTTTGTACGGCCGGGTTTGCTAGAAAAACACAAAATGCTCATCGTCTCTCAAGCCATGTGGCACGGAGCCCAAGAAATGCCAGCTCTCCTGGTCTGAGGAGGTGTCTGGGAACGCCCCTGGGGACAAGCTGTGACGAGGACACACAGAGGGGACAGTTCTGCCACATCACACCAGGGAGAGGGCATCCATGGTTAAAGGCAGCGGTGGGGCACGAGCATCCAGCGCAAAGTGGCCACGCGTGCAGCCCCACTGTGCAGCCTCATGCGTGCAGCCCCATGCCCGAGCACAGAGTTCTGAGCAGGTCTGCCCTCTCTGCAGCCCTGTACGTGCAGCCCCACGCCCCGTGCACGCCGCCTGGCAGCACCCATCCATGCGGAGCACGCTGACAAAAGGCCCCTTTTTGTCTCCTACCTTTTTATAATTCCCCTCCACATCCCGCGCGGATGCCTGCCCGATGATGTCACCCATTCCATCACCAGCCCCGCTCATGGCCCCGTTCCCCGGCTGCTCCCCGTGGGCACATCTCCGCTCGCCGCGGCCGTGGCACTGGGATCGCTGCTCGCTGCTCCCCGCGGGCGCAGGCCTTGCCCTAATAAAGTCAAAGCTGCGGGCAGGCAGCAGAGCGGGACCGGGAGAGGAAAGCTGAGGGCTTCCTGCAGCCACTGGCAGCGCCGGGTAAAAATAGCCCCAAGTGCTGCACAAGGGCAGGAAAAATCCCGGTGTCTGATGTCAGAGCCACAACCTCCGACAGTGAAGTGATTGCAAAGCGGAGCTCGCCTCCGATATCAGCTTCCCTAGAGAGCTGCTTCTGGGCTCTAAGAGTTTTTTCGGGTTCCTAGGAAGTAACCAACAGGACCCAAGTGGTATTTTATGCACAGCTCAGACCCCACCGCCCTCCCCAAGCACTCACAGGGCCGCAGCCCTTATCTCCCCCAGCCAGAAGCTCGGGGACCATGCAGGGGATCCTCCAGGCTATGGGGTTTGCGTCCTGTTGGGCCAATGCAGCACATCAACAGCAGCACTGCTCCTCGGTGTGGCAGAGGAATGCCCTCAGCAGCCCCACAGTGACAGATCCCAGTGCCACCACTCCTCTTTTCAAAGGCACATTGCCTTGAGTTTGCTGGCTCCGATCACCCACAGGTTAACCACCACGACATTACCCCATCCTGAAGTTTCAGGGGAGAAATAATAACAGCAGCAGTACAGGGCACCACTTAATCCCATTGCTTTTCCAGGACACGCAGCTCTCTGCATGCCTCATTCTTTCTGCTTCCCCTCCACCGCTGACTCACTGTGTCATTTCCCAGTGCTGCTAAATTTAACCTCCCCTGCTGACAATGGGGTCCCTGAGTTGGCAGTGATAACATCTCCAGTTCTCAGCCCAGCTCTGTGCACAACACAATGCTGCTGCACGCACCGGCCCTCCGTCTCTTCAAGGAAAAGGTTTTTGTTTTTAAATACTGCAAACGCTCAGACATCGCAGACTCGCTGTTAGGGTTGGGGAAGACCTTTCAGATGCCCGACTGACAGCCCGCCACCCTTGTGCTCAGGATCTCCTCCAACACACAGCAGGGGTTGCAATGGGCCCCTGGGTTCTGCCCTGCAGATATGTGGTGGAACAGGAGGAGATGGGAGAGACCTCCTCCAGGTCAGAGGATCACAGAACCATTCAGGTTGGAAAAGAGCTCTGAGATCTCCAACCCAACACAGCGCCACCATGCCCACATCCCTCAGTGCCACATCCCTGCAGTTCTGGAGCACCTCTGGGGATGCAGTGACCCCACTGCTCCTTGGGCAGCAGTTCCAACAGCATTTGGAGAACAAATGCTTCCCAATATCCAACCTGACCCTCCCCTGGGGCAGTGGGAGGTCCTACCTCTGGTCACCTATAATGATAATATGGTAACCCACGTCACAAGAAAGTTCTGCTAAAGGGAAGCAGGCAGTGCAGCATCTCTCCCCGGATACATTTCCTCTCCCTGCCACAACAGCAGCATCATAAATCTGAGAAACAAACCCCGCAGAGTGGAGGAAGGGCTTTGGGCATGCAGTCTAACACTATTCCATTGGCCCTGACACCACCTCACTGCTCACTGCAGCCTTCATGCCCCCCGTCTTGCCCTCCAGGCTGGGATGCAGCCCCGCACCAGGATGCCCCACGCAGGAGGAACATCTCAGTGCAACCCACAGATGCTGTCCCACCCTGTCCCTGGTGACAACCTCCATTCCACAGCATCTTTTTGCAAAGCTGTGGGCACCGTCAGCAGCGGGTTCCTCCTGGGGAAGGATGCAGACGTCAGATTGCATCAGCTGTGAGCCAGCTCCATGGTTACAGCACTGCTGAGTGTAAGGGGAGTGCTGTTAGAAGCAGCCGGAGCCACCTGAGGCTGCTCTGCTTTTTATAGCACCGAAGGAGAAGTTAATACAGGAGTATGTGGGGCTGCGTGGCCCCAGTGCAGGGCTGGGGGCTGCTGGGATAGGGTGGCAGCCTCTGGATCTGCCCAGGCAAGGTGAGGGATTGGGCTGCTTCATTGCTCATGGACAAGCAAGGAGCTAAATTAAACCATGCCATGCCTATGTAACGCTGGTTTGTGTCAATGCAAAGCCCAAAATGATTCTGATGCTTGTTCCACTGGGAGAGGGAACCACCACCATCCCATTCTGCTCAGCATCAGCTTCCAAATGCTGCTGTCATTGAGTTGTCAGAGAAGAAACCTAAATTTCCTGTGAACTAAAACAACTCACTGCAGATTGGGGAATGACGCTGACCCTTCCCACCCGGGCTTTAGCACATCCCATGCTCCCAATGTATTTTGTAGAGCATTCTTGGGATCAGACCGAATGAGAAAGCCCTCAGCCTGCTTTCCAGAACGCAGCCTTTGTTCTGTGCCATGGCTCTGGGAGCAGCAGGCAGCTGGTGTTGTATGGCCCATGTGGGGCTTCTTCTCAAAGGCCCATTGTATGAACTCCAAGCAGACCAAGGGCCAGGTCCTGCACCCCACTCACAACCCCATGCATTGCTGTGGGTGTGGAGCAGAGCTGAGAGCTGCACGGAAAGAAGGGAGCTGGGGTGGTGGTCAGCAGCAGCTGAACAGAAGCCAGCAGTGTGCCCAGGTGGGAAGAAGCCAAGAAGTCTTGTCAAATGATAGGAGGAAAAAAAAAAAACAACGGAGCCCGGAACAAAATATTTGACACAGGAAAATAAATCAGCATAAAACAGAAAAGGAAATAACTAAGAAGTTTCTTTTTGTTTATACTTGGGTTACTTGCAGCCTTCGGGCTGCGTGTCCTCATTTGGTTGCTCAGAGGTTTCCAAAGGGCATTCCTCTATCAGATCTTAGAAATTCCCCTCTGATGGAGGCAGACTCCTAGTAGGGCTGGCAGTGCGCAGCGTTGGAGCATGCAGGCAGCCTCAGGGCAGAGCTTGGAGCCTCCTGAGCACAGAGAACCCAAAGGAGAGCAAAAGGAAGAGTGCAAGGACAGCAGGTTCCCAGGCCACCACCCTCTGGTGCTCGGGTCAGAGCTTTTCTGCTGAATGTCCCTAGGGCAAACATGTCCCCAGCCTCTCTCCACGCGCTGGCTCACTCCTCTATTTGCTCTGCAGCTCTCCTAAATCCCCAGGAGCTGCAGTGAGCAGTTTGAGCAGGGATGTGAGGAACACGGGCAGGCATGGCTGCCCCATCCCCAGCTCTGATGGTTCCCAGATGGAACCACAACCTGGCATTCACGTTTGGCTTTTGGGCTAATGAGCCAGCGGGGGTAGGAAGGTTGTGGGACAGATTGCACTGAGTGAGAATGCACTCCCCAGGATCTGCATTCCTTCTGCCTTTTTCTGTCTTCATATTTACTGTTCCGGAGGAGAGAGACCGGCTCAATGGAAGCAGATCAAATGCAGCAGCACTACTGCAGTGCAATGAAACATCAGCACATAGGGATGCTGCCAGGCCAGCACCAGGCACTGCTTGCCATGCACCATGCACTGCCCACAGGGCACCGTGTGCCCACTGCCCCGAGATGCGCAGCATCTCAGCAAACGTGCCAGGAAACATCCCCTGCCCACAGACAATGGCCCCATTTATAATGGCAGGGGAGCAACAGGCTTGTAGCTGCAGAACAACCAGCTTCCCTCCAGCAGAGATCAAAAAAACAGCTTTTTTTTTTTTTTTCTTTTTTTTTCCAAAGGAGCTAAAAAGGGAAATCCATTTCCAGAAGCACTTGCTGCAACGAAAAGCATCCACTGAAAAACTGCCTGAATTACCCCTACACACAGATATATACACTGATATCATTTCCCTCCATGGTACCTTTACCAATAAGAGATGTTTAGCCTTAAGATGAAGCCTGACTTCAGAGGAACGCCGCAGCTGAGCTGCTGCCCTGCACAGCCCCTCTCCCAAGGCCCAGCTCCGCTGCTGGGAATGCTGCTAGGCCGTTCTGCAACACGCCCTGCACCGCACGTACGCACTGCTGAGTGCTGCTGTAGTGCAGGGGATGCTCACATGGACCAACCCAGCCCCAAACGCTGCCCTTCCCCAAGCAGGTGCACCCACAGCAGCACCGACCCTCTTGGCACACAGCAACGGAGGCACAACAAGAATCGTAGAGTCATCGAGTCATTCAGCTTGGCAAAGAGCTCTGAGCCCATCGAACCCAATGCCTGCACGGCACCAAACCACAGCTGCAGGTGCCGCATCCACAGCAGGATGCCGGGCTCCCACTGCCCGACGAGGCGGGGGTCCAGCACCCCACCGCAGCCCCGTTCCTCATTGAGCAGTGCAACATAACGCCTTTAGAAATCGTTCTCTCCCGCAGAGATACGGGGCCGCGCGGGGCCGGCGGATCGCACGCACTCACCCGGAGCAGCTTCATCAGCGGCGGGGCTGCGGGCGCGCTGCGGGGCGGGCTGACGGCGGGGCCGGAGCATCCCCGAGCCGTGCCGCGCCGCTCAGCCCCACCGCGGCTCTCACTGCGGCTGCGAGCATCACATGGCGAGCACAAAGCCCGGCCCGACCGCGGCTCCTCCACAAAGGCTGCCGCAGAGCGCTCCCCGCGGCTCCGTTTCCCCGCGCCTCCCGCAAATCCTTATAGAAAAAAAAAACAAACAAACCCAAAACAAACAAACAAAAAAAAACAAAACCAAAAAAACACAACCAAACCAAACCCGCCACAACAAACCCGCGTCCTCCCCCCGGCCCCGCGGCCCCTCACCCGGTAGGCGCAGTTTTCCTGCAGGACCATCTCCGAGCATCCCGCGGCTGCTAAGATGGACGCTGCCGCCCGGCCCCGCCTGCTCCGCCGGGCGCGGGGGGGTTGGAGGGGGGGCGCAGGGCTCGGCTGCTTCCCGCACCGCGCGGCCCCGCAGCGCCTCCCGCAGCGCACAGCCGGGGCCGCCCGCGGCACGCAGTGCCAGCACGGAACACCCAAGGCCGAAGCGTCCCAAGGCCTGCGGGGATCGAACACCCAATGAGTGCCCTTATCCCTGGGGGGGCTCAGGGCCAGGCTGGATGGGGCTTTGGGCAGCCTCAGCCGGTCCCTTCCAGCCCAATCATTCCAGAGTTCCATCATCTTTAGGGCCCCTTGAAATCCAACTATTCCACAGCTCTATCTTCCTTATGGCCCCTTGAAATCCAACCATTCCACAGCTCTATGATCTTTGATGCCCCTTCCAACCCAACCATGCCGTGGCTCTGTGATTGCTCTGCAGAGGTTTTCTGCAGGGTGATGGCTTGCTGCTCTTTGCAGGTGGCTTCATCGCCTCTCCAAAATAACACTATAAGATAGCAAACATCTCCCACAAGCTCAGGCCAGACACACATGAGGGAACAAAACCCCCACTTTGCTTTCTATTGTAGAAGTCTCAATAGGAAAAACTGCAAAGAACAGAGGAACAAGTTAGCAATTCTCTGCCTTCACAGCCTGTGGGTGCTGGGTCCTCACTGAGCACCATTACCTCAGTTTGGATTCACCACTCACCCTCTGGGGGCTGACAGCTGCCCCACAGCCCCACCTGCAAGTGTCTGGGGCACTGCTGGCTGTGAGAATACAGCAGCTCCCACACTCCAGCCCTGCCTTCTGCTGGGCATGGCTCACCCCCAAAATGGCCACTGCCCCCCATACCAACACTGCCCAGAGATGAGCTCACAGCTCGAGGATCCTAAACGCAACATGGCTTTATTCTGCAGTACCAGCTATTGCCTGCTCCTCCTCGCAGCCAGCTGTGAGGTTCCAGAATGTAAATGACTGCAGAGGCACTTGCTCCCAGATTGGATTCCTGAACCAGATGTGCCTGCAGAAAAATTGGCCTTTGTAGAAAAACAGCTCTGCCCAGCTCTGCTGGCTCCTCCTCCATGCTAGAGTGCATGCAGGGGGAGATAACAGCAATCTGCAGCTTCACCAGGAGTGGAAATGGAGATGGTAGGAAAAGAACTATGGGAACTCATGGGATAAGGTTCAAAAACGAAGGACAAATGCACCAAGTGACCCAAACAAGGCTTCCTCCTGCGTCTGCAAAGCGCCCCCTTCACTGAGGTGGGGCTTCCCAAACATCAGCATTTAAACATTCACTTTCAGCACAGCACACACCTTGGGCTTGGTGTGGAAAAGTACAGTGAGCTCAGAACAGCACCCTGTGCACCTCGTCTCCAATGTCAGCCATTGGGCACATCACAAGGGAAACTCACAGCCCTGAGCCCTCTCCCCCATTGCTCCCTCTGGATGCTCTGCAGAGGGTTTGGGACGTGGGGAGATCCAAAAAGAAGGGAAAAGTGGCTTTACCAGGCACACTGCCCATAGTCAATCACCAGGATGTCATCAGTTACTACAGAACCACTAAGGTTGGAAAAGACCTGAGAAATGAAGGGGCAATCACCTGGTGGCACCAGTGCTGGGGGAAAAGACATCACGTCTGAGTCCTGCACATCCCCAGCCCTCCCACAGCCATCCCCATGCGGGGGAAACATCCTCACACATAACCACAGGATGTGGGGGGGCACATCCCCACCTCCATGGGAAGGAAGTGAGCCATGCGGGTGAGCAGCGGGCAGGAAGCCGTGGCCGGTCCATCCCAGCGCACTCCTCTCTTCCCACAGCCCCATGCAGTGATCAGCACACACCCTGTGCTGCCTGCTGACCCCAGCCCTATAAAACAGGGACACAGACCTGCTCCCATCCGCCCAGCTGGGAATTACACGGGGCATCACGGGATTTCATCTTTATTTGCTAGCGATTTACTAGGAGTTATGGGTTTAGCTCCTCTTTAAGCCAAGCTAAAGCTTCCCAGGGTTTAAATCTAGCAAGAAAGAAAAAAAAAAAAAGATTATATTTTAATCGGTTAATACTAGAAATCTCCTTGGAAAGGGGAACATTTGTTTGGATTACATTCATGTCTAATGCTCTGGACTATTACTTCTTTCTTCTTTCTCGAGGGAGGGCGATGCTGAGCAGCATTCCACCCCCTGGGACGTGCCACTCCTCCCTGGGAGCAGATAATCACACTCACAGCCCAGGCCACAGCTACCCAGGAGGTGATGGAGTCACCATCCCTCTGAGGGTCGTGGTTTAGTGGGAAATACAGGTGGATGATTGGATCAGGTGATCTTGGAGGTCTTTTCCAACCTTGGTGGTTCTACGATTCCCATTCCCTCCAGTAAACCACCAACAATTTCACCCCAGTGTTACAGTGCTGTCAGTACCCTGGAATGCCATGGGGTGATTGCAGGCACTCAAAGCTTTTTGGTGGTCCAACAGGAAAAACCACACAGCCAACAACCTCCAGACATCCCACCTGTATCAGCTCGCAGATACAGCTGCATGGCCCTAGTTTGCAATGGTGCCATTAATCAGCTGGCTCACACGTGCTTAATAGAGGATTTACAAATAGCCTGATGATTAGTAGGTACGATCTCCCACCAGCTTTTTGCTGCTCATGAATGGAGAACCAATTCTCCATTCTAATGAGCACAGTGAGATAGCAACTGAAGAGCTATGGCTGCCTCCCCACGGTTGTATTTATGTCCTTAAGGATAAGCTGCTCCTTTGGAAATGCGAGAGTCACATTATGCAAAATGCTATGGAGAGCACGAGCCCTTCAGTAGAACAATATACAACTGCAAGATTTTGTATTAATATAAATAAATTAGCACGTTACAGCCCACTTTGCTCTGCAGTGCTATTTCTGTCCTGTTCAGGAGAGGATTTGTAGCAAACTCCATTGGCACACATAACATTCAGTGTTTGTGTATAGACACACACAGTGCAGGCCTGATGCTCACAGCATGGCGAAATTTTGGGGACTCAGCCCCAGCACCTCCTCTGTGCATCCTCTCACCCAGCACAAACCCAACGCAGCACCAAGCCCAAGTCAAAGCCACCCAACACCACAGCCAGGAGATGGGCTGCGCCCGCCTCCTCTGCAATAAATCACCCAACTTCAATGAATTACCCAACCTGCAATAAGTTACAGAAGTCCATTGACCAGAAATGATTGTTTTTCCTTTTCATGTCCTTCAGGGCAGCTTCTGCTGTCACAAAGTCTTCTAGGACAGCACTTGGAACAGCACCGTGTGAGAAGGAGGAAGGGAAGGGGAAGAATGAGACACATCTCCCCAGTGATGACGAAGAGCCATGCGGCCTTCAGCTTCCCCAAACAGACACAAGGGGCTGCATGGGAACATCTATGAGCAGAAACCCCACATCCTGTGCTCTGGGTCCGTGTGCTTCCAACAAAGAACTTGGAATTCCAGCCTGGCCATGCGGGAGCACAGACACAACCTGTGCTTATATGTTGTCTTTAGTACAGTGCTCTGTGCTGCCAGTCATCAATGAGTCCCCTGAGCCCATAGGTGAGACAGAACAGCATGTGAGGATGGTGCTGGCATCACTCTGGAACTGTTCTGGGGTTATCATAGAAAGGTTTGAGTTGGAAGGGAACCTTAAAGGCCATCAGTCCCACTCCCTGCAGTGAACAGGAACACCACATCTCCATCAGTGCTCAGGGACCTTGAAATGGGTTTACCCTGGGGTTGTTCCAGTACCAGTCACCCGGAGCCACCTGCCCCACTCCCAGCCAAATGTGTGCAAAAAGACTCAATTAGGAAAGTGCAGGCTGAAGAATTCCACAGACCACAACCCCATGTCACCCAAAATTCAAAGCTTCTCTGTCAAACGCAGCCAAATCCAACACAAACACGCCGAGACACAGGGCAGAAACAGGCAGCTGGGGACTTCGGTGCCCACAGCAAAGCCTAGCAGAAATCTATGTTTTTTCTTTTTTTTTTTTTTCCTTCCTTTCCTATTTTTGGTCTACTTGTACCACTCACAAAGCCACCAGCAGCAGCTCTGCAGCTCCCTGTCCACACACAGGTCTCCCAGCTGCACCTCCGGGTTGATGCAGTGGGAGAGCAGAGTGAAGCTCTCACCACAGCGAGGGCAGAGAGGCTGAGCACAGGGATGGAAAATGCTAAAAATACCAGTAATGGTAAGGGTGGGTCCCAGTTAGTCATGCAGTGCAGGAGCTGCAGCCGGCACGGGGCAGCTCCATATAAGAGCAAAGGAGCGATGCTCGCCTCGTAAATCAGATTTGTCACCCTCCCTTTGGCTGTGAGCTTTGCCTTCCAGTGAGCCCAGCTCTGGGAGCCCTCTGCTTTTAGCAGTTCCACAGCAGGGCTCATCTCAGCCTCCTCCTGTAACTGCAATCACAGCAATGCGCTCCCAAGCCAACAGCACAGAACTGCTGCCTGTGCTCTATGCAGGGCACCTGTCTATCCAGGAGCTCTCTGAGCAGAAAACAAAGCCCAAATGACATTCATTCCTCCAGCCCCCTGCTTTTGCACACCAACCCAAGCTTTGGGAACACCACAGTTATCATAGAATCCTAGAATGGCCTGGGTTGCACAGGAGCAAACTGCTCATCCGGTTCCAACCCCTGCTGTGTGCAGGTCACCAACCAGCAGCCCAGGCTGCCCAGAGCCACATCCAGCCTGGCCTTGAATGCCTGCAGGGATGGGGCATCCACAGCCTCCTTGGGCAACCTGTGCCAGTGCATCACCACCCTCTGAGTGAAAAAAGATTCCAATATGCCCATATCACCCCTGTCCCTGTGCAACTGTGGGCTCAATTCCACCTCTGAGAGCAATTAGCAAGCATACAATACACAGTGTATCATAGAACCATTAAGGTTGGGGAAGCCCTCTAGGATTCTCATCCCAACCCACCCCACCATGCCCAATGCCCACATCCCCATGGTTCCAAACACCTGCACGGATGGTGATCCCACCACTCTGCACAGTCTGTGCCAATGCATCACCTCTCCATTTCCTAACATCCAGCCTGACCATGTGCTACGGACAACACCAGGCACTGCCTAGGCATAGAGGCTTGCAGTATGGCTCTGAGCGTGCAGTGACAGCACCAAGGCTCGTGCTTCTCTATCAGCTGTAATTAACTCTGCATGCACTCATCTGAGCTGCCCCCTTTCCTTGAGGAAAAAAGAAGAAAAAAAAAAAGATGAGCATTTAGCATTTGTATCCATTTGTTTTTCCAAGAACTTTCACATTCTTCTTTTCTCTGCTTTGCTTTGCTGCAGCACGACATAAATCATTTTGTTAGAGCTGTCTGCCCAGGGCAAGGCTGGAGCCAGTGATGAACACAGAGCCTTCACCTAACACAGAATCCTATTTCACGAGGTGCAGGTGAAAAGCGGGCACAGAGCTCAGCATCCTGCCATGTCCTTGTCACATTGCTCCAGAACTCACTCAGCCCTTCAGCAAAATGACCCTCATGGGAAAAAAAACCCAAACCCAACCCAAAAGTGCCTTCCTCAGGAGAAAAAAAACAAAACAAGGCCCCTTCATGGCTAGCTGGTGATTTGAAGAAACACAAGGAGAGGAAGCAGCAGAAGAAAGCAGAGCCTCACCAGCTTGTGTCAGCCCTTGTTAAGCTATCAGAGATGGGCACCAATGCAAATGCACAGCATAGAAAACTCAGTAAGGAGCATCAATCACAGATTACTTGTTCTTAAACCGCTGAGATCAGTTTATCACCCCATTCCTGGTGGGAAGGAAAACAAAACATGATGGCCCCACACAGCCCAAGCACAGAACTCTGCTACTTCCCCAAGTCCCTCTTTAATAAATTCAGTATGGGAGTTACATTAAATAAAAAAATGTACATTAAATTTTTAATAACTCACTAAAAGCATTTCAATCCCCTACAGACCACACATATTACCAGTTTTGGTGTTCATAAAGAATTAAGCACTGCCATACAGTTCTCTCTCAGTTTTTCCCAGCATTGCCACCTACCAACCGAGAGCAGTAAATCTCATTCCTGCACCTTTCCCTTTTCTTTCCTTTTTCCTTTTCCTCCCTCTTCCCTTTTATTTTTCCCCTCTCTTCCTTTCTCATTTCCCCTTTCCCTTTTCCTTTCCCATTTCTCCTTTCCCTTCCTTTTTCCCTTTTCTTTCTCCTCTCAGTTTCCTCTTTCCTTTTCCTTTCTTTCCCTTTCCATTCTCCTCTCATTTTTCCTTTCAATTCCTCTTTCCTTTCCCCTTCTCCTTTCTTTTCCTTCCATCCCCCCCCCCCCCATTGCCATTATTTCTTCCACCTCACGCAAGCACTTGGCTTTCATTCTAACAAAGCATGGACAGGTTGAAAGAAATGGCTTTAGTGCAATTTTCTCATTTAAAGGCGACCCATAGATCACTGAGCAGGAAGCTGAAATTGGTGGAATAAATAAGATCTACTGCTGCTGTGACGCAAATGACTCCATAGGCATGATGGGGAAAGACAAAGTGGGTGAAAGTGACACAAGTACTTGAAAAAGCTGAAAACCCTTGATGACAACAGCTATTACAGAGCAATCCTGCCTCAGGGAACAACTCAGCTCAGGTAGCACGGGAGCTCACTGCCATCAGAGCTGTTAGTGCTTTGCTCACAGAAGTGGGATAGATTTGGCAAAACACGGCACAACACAGGGAAGCTCCTCCGCTTCCCATTTATCCTTAAGGTGACAGAGTAAATCTCAAGCATCCTTCACAGGATGCAAGGTCCCCATGCAACCACTGCGCTACTCTGGGGCTCCTGCAGGATGGATGCTGGATCACAAAAAGGGCAGAGGCATCTCCATGGCTCAGGCTTCAGCCCTGCATTCACTGCTTAATATATTTTACTCCCTCTGCTCTGTGCCCATGAGAGGCTGGGGCTCAGCACTCATTCCCAAAAGGCTCTGCCATCAGCAATGGCAGCCGGCCCACAGCTCACCCAGATGCTCCTCTGCAGATCCTGAATGCATTTGGTGTGTACTGAATAAACACTTGACTCTTCCTGTGCTTTTTAATACACTCTGCCTATAATTTCTCTCTTCACACACACTGCTATTACACACACACCATCCCTGAGTGTTGCTGCAGAAGCTATGGTTCTTCAGCAGTCAAATTAACACGTTTTGCACAGCACAGGCCAATTCTGAGAACTGGAAAACTCTAACTCTCCTGCTTAGCACACACAGTATGCAAGAAAATGAACGGGGCTGTGGGGTTACACTGCAAAACTAATTCACACCAATCATTGCATGACCTCCCCAAAAGCTCTCCTCTCTCTTCAGAAATCTTCAGTCTTTGCTGCCCATTACACCCAATACCCCAAATACTCTTAAAACGTACCCACGGATCTTCGAACGGGCAGCACCACAAATGGCACTTTTTAAAGATCTCACAGAATCATCCAATCAATAAGGTTGGAAAAGACCTCCAGGATCACCAAGCTCAACCCCCGCCCCCCCCCCCCCCCCACACACACACACCCACTGCCCACATCCCTCAGTGCCACAACCCCACAGCTCTGAACACCGCCAGGGATGGTGACCCCACCACCCCCAGGGCAGCTGTGCCACTGCATCACCGCTCTTTTGGAGAACAAACCTTTCCTAATATCCAACCTGGAAGTTCGCTGCTGCCTGCATTGCAACAAGCACTCCCACAGCCCCACTTTCTCAGTCTGAATTGGAGATTTCTGCACACCATAAGGAACAGCCACTTACCAGGCGGCCGGGCAGCTTGCTGGCATCCATAACAGAGCTCTTCCCATCACATCAACTCTCAGATAAAGGAGAATTGTTCATCAAAAAGGCATCTGCACACTGTCACCCCACATATTTAGCATTTTCTTTAATGACAGCCTTTGCAGCACCGACAGAGGCAGCTTGTAGAGTTTTTACTTAAGATTGTTAATTACGATCATTTTGCTTGGACCAGTTTCAGCCCCAGCAAACACGCATCTCCCCCGTTTGTGTAATTACAAATGTGCTTCCAGAACCAAGCTCGTCAGTGCACCTACAGCTGTCTTCTGAGCTGACTGACAGGGCACACTTTGGCAGAACCATTAACACCCTGCCAGCCTCATCTGACCTTTGAGCTGGGTGGAAAGTGGCCGAAGTACGACACAGTCACCTTGTTGTGTTTTGTCACCAGGCGTGTCCGAGGCACCACGTGTGGAAGGTCAGCCCCTGTTCAACCCAGTGACAGGATTTCCTATGGCTGAAGGGCTTGTGCTCCTCATCAACACAAACAAGCTGCCTCTGGAGTACCCCTCCTAGCCAAACAGCCCCATTCCCTTCTTTGGGTGCCGAAGAAGGAATTTAATCACAGAATCATAAGATGGCTGGGTTGGAAGGGACCTTAAAGATAACAGAACCATGGGATGGTTGAGTTGGAAGGGATCTTACAGATCATAGAACCATGGGATGGTTGGGTTGGAAAGAACCTTAAAGATCATAGAACCATGGGATGGTTGGGTTGGAAGGGACTTCAAAGATCATAGAACCATGGGATGGTTGGGTTGGAAAGAACCTTAAAGATCATAGAACCATGGGATGGTTGGGTTGGAAGGTCCTTAAAGCCCCCCCCCAATCTCACCCTCTGTCACAGGCTGGCTACCCCCTGCTACATCAGGCTGCCCCACTCAGCCCAGCCCTGAGCACCCCTAGTGATGGGGCACCCACAGCTCTGGGCAGCAGTGCCAGGGCCTCATCTTCCTAACCTTCAACCGAAATCTCTCATCTTTTAGTTTAAAGCCATTCTCTCTTGTCCTCTTACTATCAGACCATGTAAAAAGTCTCTCTGCCTCCTGTTGATCATCTCCCTTTAGGTACTGGGGGCCTGCAGTGAGGCCCCCCTGCAGCCTTCTCTTCTCCAGGCTGAACAAGCCCAGCTCCCTCAGCTTTTCCTCCTAGGAGAGGTGCTCCAGCTGATAAATAAGAGAGCCCAGGCACCCTGCTGTCAGGTGTGTGAGGAGGTCTGGCAGGGCTTCTACATCACAGGAATGACAGAAATGCAATTCCCCTCAAGCCACAAGTTTGATTTTGAAAACGAGTGTGTCAGAAGTGAAAGTTCAGACAGCTCTTGTCTGGGGAAATGCCTGCTGGGACGAGGAACCCAACGCTTTAAGAAGGCTCAGTCAAGCATCTATGACTTAAAGTGAGAACAACCTCGCTGCCCACCTCACCAAGCAAACATTTGCTCCCTAAATGCTGGAGGCAGAGCACACCGGCAGGCAGGAGCTCTGCACTGCACTCCCACTGAACTCAGCCAGCAGACACAGGGCCAGACCCCACCAGGACAGCCACTGAATCATTCCAGGATTTAATCCTGGACCACAGACTGTACTTTGAATCCATCTCTCTGGGCATCCAGCCACGGTGAACCACAGCTGGGAGCAGAGCAGAGCCCTGCGCCCGTCTCCTCTAAATCAAGACAGCCTCGAGAGCCAAACGTTTCAGAAGGAAACACATTTAACTTCCTAACACAACTATGTTCAGCACAATGCAGGACCCATAAGCTGGAGGCGAGGCACAGGCCTGGGCAAGCTGTGCTGATACACAACGTGTCTTGTGTCCTGCCAAAGGGACCACAGACCTCGAGGCTGCAGGAAAAGCTGCTATCACTGCTGCCTGCATCGAGCCTCCTCCACAGAGCACAGTCCATTCAGCAGTGCCATCCATCTTCTGACTGCCACAGGCTCTGAAGTGGCAAGCTGGTTGGCCAAGCCATTTCCTTGCCCAACAAGTTTAACTGACTATGGAATCTGCAGATGTTATTCTTTGGAAAATACATGCTATTGATTGTAATCACCATCCTCGGAGATGCAATGGAAAGAGTATTAAAACCATCGATGCTGATTTTGATTTTATTAGAACCATTAGTGAAATGGTGAGCAGCAAAGTCCTGCTTCCTGCACAGCTCCCAAGCGCCGTAAATCACAGCACAGCACATCTGTTGTGCTCCTGGTACAGCTGTGGGCCGGGGCTGGGATGGGGAACAGCAGTGGGGGCAGAAATGGGATTGCTTCTCCAGGAGTGGATGGATGTTCCTTTAAAGATTCATTCTTTGAAACGTCACAGAGCCTCAGGAAGGAGCCGGGCCCAGGCTGGGCAGAGCTATGGCACAGCCAGCACCCACAGCAGTGCTGGGTATGGCATGGTGACTCAGGTCACAGCTGGCTCCTGGAGCACAATGACACCAACTCACTGCAACTGCCCACAGCAGAAAGAATTTCCTACTGCCCCAACACGAATTGCTCAGGATTTTGTTCTCAACGTCTACACTGGATTCCTGTTCACATAAACCAGCTGAAGAAATGCTCCCATTCAAAACAACAGCTGTTGCTCACTGTGCCCCTGTTAACGAAATCATCTTACACTGCACCAACCAAGGCCTCCTCACGCTGAAATCTCTCTTTTCTCAAGTGCGTTCTCGCCGCTGGAGAAAACCAACCCCTCTCCCCCCTGCCTGCTTTCACTTCACCATATTCACGTTTCCAAACATTTGGGTTTCCAGCAGGATGAGAAAACACAAACAGTGAGATGCTGAACTTTAGGAAAACATCATGGTAAGGGATGGTTTGGGTTGGAAGGCACTTCAAAGATCATCGACTTCCAACCCCTGCCACAGGCTGCTGCCAAACACTACATCAGACACTGGATCTGGTCGCCCAGAAACCTCACAGTTCTACCACCAGACCACACATCCCTCCCAACCCAGGAGCCTGCAGTCTCTGTGCAGACAGAGAAACACATCTGGGCAGAGTTCCTCAGGTGAGCCCTCCCCTTGCTAAGCACATCACCGCAGGCAATGAGTTTCCAGCAGTGCTGCTGCTTCCGGCAGCTCAGGGCAGCAGGAGTTCATCAGATAGCACAGAAAGCCTCCAAGCCACAAAAACGAGCTTTCTTTCTTTCTTTCTTTCTTTTTTTAAAGCTGACTTTCTTTCTGCACAGAAAGCAGCTATTAGGGACGTTACCTGTCCCCAAGCACTGAGGCTCCCCAGCTCAGGCCCTGGGCACAGCGCCCCGCACCGCTGCTGTCACACTCATCCATGAGCCATTCACCATGCCCAAGACCCACCCACATTTTTCAGCAATTAGTTGTAATTCGAGGATTTCGGGGAAAATCCCCTACCTCTCCGAGCCAGATGACTTCACAGGATGCGAGGGCTTGGAACGCCTTAACAAAACCCGAACCAGGCGGGGAAGCTGCGGGCTGTGGGCGAGGCGCACCGCGGGGCTCCTGCGCTGCGTTCCGGAGGTTCCCTCGAATTCAACCCCGATGGAAAAGTCCCAAGGAGCGCTCGGCCACTCCGGCGGCTCGAGTCATGCGCGAATTCTACCCGACTTTGTCTGCGGATGACGCGACCGTGGAAACAATTCGCGGCGTTTCCCCATGAAAGCACGCTCGTTAGGCTTTGCGGCTCAGCCGGATCCACACCGGCGCCCGGCTCAGCCGGCGGGAAGGCCGCCCGGCATCACCCCAGACCCAACGCACAACCCCAGGGATGCTCCGCGAAGTTGCGCTCCCTCCCCCCCGCCCCGCTCCCCACTCACCGAGGCGGGGTTGGCCCTCTGACCACGCTCCTTCTCCCGGCACTGCAGCCCCGCCAGGTGCCTCTCCAGGGCCGCCCAGTCCATGGCGGGCGGCTGCGGTTCCCGGGGGGGTTGAGCCGTTCCCCCGCCCCGCCGCGCCCGCCGCCCGCCCGGCCCCGGCGCCCCTCCGCCGTTCCGCCGCTGCTGCTGTTTCGGGGGCGGCGGGCGGTGGTGCGACCGCGGGCGAGGAGCGGCGGAGCGCTGCGGGGAGCGGCGGAGGGCGGGAGCGGCGGGGAGGGCATCGGCGGGGCCCGGGCAGCGGGGAGGCAGGTAGGCGGCTTCGTCGTCTTCGTCGTCGTCCTCCTCTTCTTCCGAATCGTCGTCCAGCGCCGCCAGGTCTAAGCTGCTGGGGGACGGCGAGGACTTGCAGTCGGAGCACGGAGTCACTTTGCTGGAGTTGGACTCCGAGCTGGAGCGGCTGCTGCCGGCGTCGCTGCCTAAATCCATGCCATCCTCCCGGGAATCCTGGCGGGGGGAGGAGGAGGGGAAGGGGGGAACGGAGAGAAAGGTTCCGCGTTAAAAATGATTAATATCTATATCTCTATATCTCTATATCCCGCTCTGAGCCCGCGGGTACCGCGCACCGCCCGCCCCGGAGGCTCCGCTGCTCAGAGCGCCTCCGGCGGCCGTCGGGGATGGGAGGAGGGGGGCGGAGGGGGCGGCCCCGGGTCGGTAACGGGGAGGGGAGCTCTTTGCCCACGCTTCCCGTCTCTTTTTTGGCCGTTTAACGGAGCCTTAATAAGCGAATTGTGTCTGGGATGTTCTGGCTGGTCAGAGGCGAGCCCGACGCACCAGCGATTCGCGCTCCGCTATTAATTTTGATGAGATGCTTTCTGCAGTGCTGGAATCTGGAAGCAGCACCCGGCTGGCCTTGCAGAAATGGTACACACAGACCGACAGACACAGCAGGATGGATAACAAGAGACCAAACTTCTGCCGTTACCTCCTATGTGATCACAGAATCACAGAACCATTCAGGCTGGCAAGGACCTCCAAAATCATCAACCCCAACCCATCCCCTCAGTGCCACATCCCCACAATTCTGAGCACCCGCAGGGCTGGTGACCTCAGCAGCCCCTGGGCAGCTGTGCCACTGCAGCACCACTCTTTGGGAGAAGAAATCTTTCTTAATCTGCACCCTGAACCTCCCTGGTGCCACCATGGCTCCCAGCCTCAGCTCCCTAAGGGCACAATGGTACAGCTGCTTTGGCCAAGGCAGCAAAAATAGGTGCAGCAGGGTTACACCTGACATTATGCCTTCGCTGGACATGAAGACACTGGCGGCTCCTGGAGGTCTTTTCCAGCCTTGGTGGTTTTATGGCATATTTTGGGGACATACATCTTTGTCTGAGCATATCTGAGTGCTGCGAGGCGGGGAGCAGCCTGCTGGGTTCCAGCCTGACAGCAGCAGCCTGCAGCAGCTTTATTTATAGGATCTCGTGGCACGCGAGATCGATTGGAAGATTTCTGCCATGAGAGTGATGACAACAGCTTGGGGAAGAGGAGAGCACACTGTGCTGCTCAGAGCACTGTTAACACACCATACCAGGGCCACCTCTGGCTGCCAGCTGCCATCAGCTCCCCAGAGTGAAGGGAATACCAAGGGCTGATGTGACCCATAGGACACTCAGATGGTGGCGAAGCACTGGAACAGGTTGCCCAATCACAGAATGGCCAGGGTTGGAAGGGACCTCAAGGATCATGAATCTCCAACCCCCCGCCACAAGCAGGGCCACCAACCTCCCTATTTAATACCAGCCCAGGCTGCCCAGGGCCCCATCCAACCTAGCCTTGAACACCTCCAGGGACGGACAGGGCATCCACAACCTCTCTGGGCAGCTGTTCCAGCACCTCACCACTCTCATAGCAAAGAGCTTCCACCTGACATCCAACCTAAATCTTCCCTCCCTCAACGTAAAACCATTTCCCCTTGTCCTGCTGTTATCTACCCTTTCCAAGAGTTGATTCCCCTCCTGTTTGTAGGCTCCCTTTAGGTACTGAAAGGCTGCAATGAGGTCACCCCGCAGCTTCTCTTCTCCAGGCTGAATAAGCCCAGCTCCCTCAGCCTATCCTTATAATGAAGGTGCTCCAGTCCCTCATCATCTCTGTGGCTCCTCTTGACCCTCTCCAACAGCTCTCTTTCTTGTACTGGGGGCTCCAGACCTGGATGCAGCACTGCAAATGGGGCCTCACAAGAGCAGAGTAGACAGGGACAATCACCTCCCTGTCCCTGCTGGCCACCCCTCTGCTGATGGAGGGGTGCCCAAGGAGGTTGTGGATGCCCCATCCCTGGAGGCATTCAAGGCCAGGCTGGATGTGGCTCTGGGCAGCCTGTTCTGGTGACCCTGCACATAGCAGGGGGTTGGAACTAGATGAGCATTGTGGTCCTTTTCAACCCAGGCCATTCTAGGATTCTGTGACACCTGCAGAAAGCAGTGCTGACAAAGGAGAGCTCAGAGGTGAAAAGCCAGAAGTCCTCAGCCCACCTGCAGGCCTCAGAAGGGCAGAATGGTTCCTTACTAGGCTGCAGAGCAAACCATGTTTGCTATCTGTCTAAGTTTCTCTTTTTTTTTTAACTTTCTATTTTTCTTTCCTTGCAGTCAGTTGCAGTTGGTTTACCCTTGCAGCGTCAGCCCTCCACATTTCTAATTATACACGGGGACCATATTTCCACTTGACCCCTTTGCAAGAAGAAACCACTTATTGTTATTCAAAACACATATGTCATTTCTTCCCTTCCACTAGCCTACACCAAATGGGTTGTTCCTGCAAAGCGATGAACAATTTGAGCTTCACATGAATTTTAAAGGGAGGAGAGTGCGAGCACAAGTCCTTGTAGATGAAAGAGCGTGCTTTACAGTTACTTTATTCACTGCAAAGGAGGTTTTAATGCAAACAAAGCAAGCTGAGTTTGTTCTGAAACAGCAATCTCTCATGGAAGCAGAATTCTCACAACTTTCATTGCACAAGTGCAGGGCCACGCTGAAAGCCAGCTTGCTTATTTCCACAGGCCATCAAACTCGCTTTGTTCTACCATTTTGGCACTAGTCTAACCCCTTATTAAAGACACCTCAGGTGCTTTCTCTTCCTTATGATAAAGTGCAGAACTTTTAGGTAGGGGCAGGAGGAGGATAGAGAAGCCCAGCAGCCCCAGCCAGCCCCTCCTGCCCTCTCCAACCCAATCTGTCATTGGGAGCATCACCCACAGCTCCATTCCCAGGCACCAATCAGCCCCACGGGGATACACAGCAGGGCAGAATGCAACCACATGCTTTTGAATTAGCATTTTTTTGGAAAACTTTGTGTTTCTCCCAGTTTTGGAGGCCTAAATACATAGACCTTTGCTGCCAAATGCATGGACTCAGCCTCCCAGTGCCTGCTCACTGCAGCCTGGAGCCTACTGGGAACCCACCACTGGTCCAAGAAAACACAGTGCCTTTACCTGACAGAGCAGGGGCTTCCAGGAGCCCTTTCTGATGAAGCTGCTGAGTCTCAGGCTGAGCTGACCGCTGCTATTATGCAGCTGGGGCTTTGCCAGGGAAATGGTGCTAATCTGCCCCTTGAAGCAGCAGCAACACACGTTTCCTCTGAACAATAGCAGCTCATGTCATGGATTTCCTTTAAGCAATAATGGAAAAAAAAAGCCTCTAAAGAGCTTCCCCTTCCCTGCACAAGCATCCTGCCACTGCTGCAGAATGTCACAGAATCATGGAATCCTAGAATGGCCTGGGTTGTAAAGGACCACAGTGCTCATCCAGTTCCAACCTCCTGCTGTGTGCAGGGCCACCAACCAGCAGCCCAGGCTGCCCAGAGCCACATCCAGCCTGGCCTTGAATGCCTGCAGGGATGGGGCACCCACACATCATGGCTGCATGCTGGCTGTCACCCAGCAGGGACCCCATCCTGCACAGCCAACCAGCTGGGCTCCCCATCTCACAGCCAGGAGAAGCCAGTTTATGCCCGACACAACCGCTGGCCCCAGATTTTATTCAGGAGCCCTTTTTTACCTATTGCCCTACTGACACCAAAGTTCTCTACCACGTATTCCCCAGCAGGGCAGGGGCAGCACTGTGCCATCCCCACAGCTCTGCGTTCCTCAGAGAAAAATCACTGCTTTTTGAGGAGCTTTTTGACAGTGATTCTTTGCTGAGAGGCGCACGCAGATACCATGGTGACAGACACCTTCCCCTATCGCGAAAGCAAACAGGAACTCAGGAATTTGTGTTTTAAGGCCAAACTATATATAGGAGCAACGCGCGCTCAACATCTTGCTGCTGTTTCCTATTAGTGCTGTTTGCTTGATGAATCCCTCGCAGCCC
>NW_024962280.1:1469525-1595722 GCF_019238085.1 Lagopus leucura | reverse complement strand
GGAGGAAATCACACCCTGCACACTGTGGTCCCACTGTAGCTCTGCTGCAGGCAGAGGAGAGGCAGAGGGCTTCTCCCAAGTATTGCTTTGGACTCCTTTTTAAGCGCTTCAGGTTGAACTCAGTGACAAATTCCCATTCTCTCATCCGGGCAATATTCACAGAACGGCTCAGATTGGAGGGGATCGTAAAGATCATCGAGCTCCAAGCGCCTGCCCTGGGCAAATAATGGCAGGGAAGGGAGGAAAAAACACACCTCTGCTTTCAGAAGCACCCACTGCACCTCCCTGCTCCTGGTGGATTACAGAGGAAACAAGGAAGGAACAAATCCCCTTCAACTGAAGGTACTTCCTGGCCATTTCAATAGGGCAGAATGGTTCCTGCTGGAACCTCCTGGGAGCTGTCTTTTTGAAGGCCAAAGCAGCGGTCAGCATGGCTAATTTTATTCCCAAAGCATGAAATGTGCTGATACACACAGCAGAAGTTGTATCAGTTCTTTGGCGAGCTGAGGATTACCACCCAAGTATGGTTGAAGTGAAATTACACTGAAATCAGTGGAAAGCAAACACCGCCTCATCGCTTTAACGAAGGTGCATTAAAGGCAATTACCAAAAACCACTCTTCAAGGAGTAAATGGGCTGCAATGAGGCTGCCAGCAGCCCAGCAGTGGGGCTCTGCTCCTCCCTCAGCTCCCCTGGGGAGATGCTGTGTACCACAGGGAACCAATCCTCCCTCCTCATCTACAGTGAAAGCAGTGATGTGCCACTGTCACACACTTTCCCAGCAAGGGCACATCGCTGAGATTGGATGAAACCAGTGGGGCTGCAAGTTCCCCTTCTTCTGTTTTCTCTCCTGGCTTCAGGAGAGCCAGCAAACACATTGGGTAAACAGGGTGCGAGGTCAGCAGGAATCCCCTTATCTCTGCACAGGCCTCTGGAATTTGGTGTAATCTCCAAGGCCACGTGGAAAGAAAAAAAAAGCCATTTATAAACTGGTTTCACAGGCACATTTGGTAAGGAATGTGAGCGAGGAAATAGCTGAAATAGTTCACATGCACAACGCCAGCACAGCAGCACCACATCTTCGTGTTTTTGCAGTCACTCTAAACCTATTAACCAAGGAATTCCAGCATGCACAGAGGAGGTCACACAGAGCCAAAGAGCAGTTCTGTAATGAAAACCCTCCTGCTCCACTTCTGTGTGCACAGGGAGCAGAGGGCAGCAGGATGGGAGGAACCAGCCCTGTAATTACATGTCAGTGAACTGAAGCTGCTGCCCTCACTGCCCTGTGGGTGCCGTGCAGGGCACAGAATCACAGAACCATACAAGCATTAAGGTTGGCAAAGACCTCCTGGATCCCCCACCCCAGCCCATCAGCCATGCCCCCAAGTGCCACATCTCCACGGTTCTGTACGCCCCAAGGGACGGTGACCCCATCACTCCCTGGGCAGCTGTGCCACTGCCTTTTGGAGAAGGAATGTTTCTCAGTATCCAACCTGAGCGTCCCCTGAGCCTCCTCATCCCCAGAGTGACCCATCCCACTCCCCACAGCACTGTGCTCCAGACCCCTCACAGCTCCATTGCCCTTCTCCAGACACACTCCAGGACCTCAATGTCTTCCCATAGCAGGGAGGCACAGCACTGAGTACACAGGAACCATCTCTGGGAGCTGAAGGCACCAAGGAGAACAGAGAGGGCAGTGCCCTGGTACATCCCTGCAGCCCAAGCTCAAGCAGACATCTGAGTACAAACCAACACTCGGCAATTTCTCCAGAGGAGTCTTCCTGGCTGGAGATGGCCCTCTAACACACGGCCCCAGCTGCACCACTCTGCCCAAGCACCACTAAATCCACCACTGCTGCTTCCCACCTCCCAACCAAGGGCAATTATCTCTTGCTATTCCTTTGCCTCTGCGACTTTACGAGCTACTCAGCATTGAGATGCAGTTCAGGTTCACAGGAGTACAGGCTGCTGCTTTGCTTTTCCCTAATGATTTATGATGTGCTTAACGCAGCCGTTTGCAGGAACGTGCCGTGGAGCAGCAGCAGGGCTGTGCCCAAAGCCCCCAAACTACTCTCCCAAACCTATAGGACAGATACTCAATGGAGGGCAGATGCCATCTCCAAGCTTCCCGGGGGGCTGAGCCCTGTGTGCCTCCTCCTGAGGCTGCTCGCCCTGCTCTGGTCCTTGGGACGTGCTCCAGAACCTAGAACTGCCCATTTGCTATGTTAGAATCTGTTCAGCCCTTGCTGTAAAGTTCCTAATCTGTATTCCAAGCCAGAAATGAAACTTCACAAAAAAAACCCACAACCAAGTCTCAAAACCAACCAAAAAATACCCAACACAACTGCACACAAATCCAAGGAAAATAAAATACATAACTACAGCACATGTAGCTGTGAGGAAACAAAACCTCTTCCCTGATGATGAATTATACTTTGCTCGCAACAGATGCGGCTCTTTATATTTGTTTTCTGCATAAATCTACATATTAGCCTGAAAGCAACTGTATGTGCTTTGTCTTGCCTTGGTTACATCAGTCACTGCTCATTTTAGCTAATTGCCTTCGAGTGCTGGGCTGGGTGCTCTAAGCACAGCTTAGCTCCTGAAAACAGGCCTGTTATGGAGCTTTTCCAGCACAAAAGTGCTTGGTGCTTCCCCAGGGGCTGTGCCATGTCACCTTGTGCCATGCCATCCCATAGAATCCCATGCTATGCCCAACATGGCCGGAGCTGCCAAGCTCTGTTCCTGCAATGGCACTTATTATAATTGATTGCTGTCGTTTAATGAGTTGTATTACTTGGAAATGCCTGCTGCATCCCAGGCCTTGCTGTGGTTAGTGAAGAAGCACAGAGTGACAGTGCCCATTGCAGCCCCAATGTCCTTGCACAGAGATGTGGGGTAGCAGCTGGTGGGGGTACACTGCAGCCACCCTGAGAAAGAGAAGCTCATGGGGACCCAATGCAATTATGTTATTAAACAGTGAGTGCAGTTTTTCAGCTCTCCATAATCTCATTTAATGCTATTGGTGTCGAGTTAAATTATTTCTAATTGTTCTTACCAAACGCATCTGATGAATTTATGTTTTTCTCTGTAGGCTCGTAACTCTCGGGGAAAATTTATTTGTCTCTCCTCAAGGAGCATTATTTAATATCCATCTGCTGGGAATCAAAGTGACGAAGCAAGTCAACAATTACTGCACTGCTTCCTTAATGGGAATGTGCCCATCCTACACCCTCACTCCAGGGACATGGTGTGTGTGATGGAAGCTCAGGGGTTAGGGTCATGCTGGGCAGACTCCTGCCCGTGGCCAAGAGGATGCAGAAAAATGTTTTCTTCATTAATTGAGAATTTGGAAGATCTGCAGCCGACAGCTCCGACACGCTGAGCAGTGGGTCAAAGGCGTGCTGAACTCAGTGCTGGGGGAGGATGGCAAAAAAATAGAAAGCAAATTGCCATGACCTATTCCTGTAATGAAAAGGTCTATTTCTAATCCATGCACTATTTAAGCAGAGGTATTTCCAGCTAATCTCCAACCATAACCCACTTAGGCAGAGCTGTGTGCATGAAGCAGTGGCTGTGCCCTCAGCACGGTGCAGCAGCACAGACTGACACTGCTGGGTCATGATGGGGAACAGCGAGCTGCTGCTGGGCACAGAGCAATCCCAGGGCTGTCCCAGTAGGTGAGGGGAGCTGAATGCTGGGGTGAACCTGGGCTGCTTAGATGAGAGCTCTGTGTCCCAGTCTCTGCTGCTGCCACCGGGGTCATGCTGTGTCTGATGCAAGACAAGAGGTAATGGCCTCACGTCGCACCAGGAGAGGTTCAGGTTGGATATTAGGAAGAATTTCTTTCCCAACAGAGGGGTAATGCAGTGGCACAGCTGCCCAGGGAGCGCTGGGGGCACCGTGTCCCTGGAGGTGTTCACAGCTGTGAGGATGTGGCACTGAGGGATGTGGGCAGTGGGCATTGTGGTGTTGGGTTGGGGATCTCAAAGGTCTTCTCCAACCTTAATGGTTCTGTGATTCTGCTTCTGCAGGTGCTCCAAGACAACATCTGAACACACCAGTTGTGCCTCCTAAACACCTTCCAGACCAGCGTGCCCAGCACAGGAGCTCCGTGACAGAAGAAGCAATAGATTGGGCTCAGCTCCCGAGAGCTCCTGCTATTTGTTTTCCAGAAGTCCTGCAAGGCACAAACTTCAGCTATTCCGAAGGTGCGAGGTAGGCGGGCTGGGTATTTTTGAACACGCTGCAAGAAAGCCTGGTGTCAACATTTGCATTTTGCCTGCAGTGCTACAAAGCCCGATCCTATGTTACACAGCAGGAAAACCTGAAGCTGACTTCCATGACCCACCCAGACTAGATAAAATGAGGAAAGCACCGAAGGAGGCAGGAGGGGATGGGCTGCCGTGCTGTGCCCTGCTGCTGACCCAGGGGGTTCCCACTGACACTGGAACCAGTGGCACAGAAAGCCAATAATCCTCTTACTGGCCTGGCACTGCTCGTGCTGTGCTCCAATTAGCGGTGGCGGTGGCTCAGCCTCTCTGGGGTTGTTATTAATTAAGGGAGGAAGAGGGATGGAGGAGATTTAGAGCACGTCTGGCTGAGGGAAAGGAGGGCAGAGGGGAAAACGCTTTGCGGGTTTGTGCTGCTCCACTCTCACTCCACTCTCATTCTGTCCCCAGAACGGAGCTCCTCCCCCATTCAGTGTATAAGATGCTACACAAAATACACCCCAAACACTGCTGCTGCTCCATTTGTCATCATTCCATTTCAGCATTCCCAGATGATTTTCACCCTGGGGAAAAGGCAGAATCCCCCACCCCAGGCGGGCACAGCGGGAGCAGCCATCCTCCCCCAGCAAGAGGGCTGAGCGCCTCTGGAAACTCATCTCAAAGCCTCAACACATTGCACAGCCCTCCCAGTTAACAGCAAGGAACCTTAAGTCACGAGAACATAAGTAAGGCATGAGGTGTCAGCTGGGTGGCACGGGGAACAGCTTTGGTGAGCACAAATCTGTACTTCCCTACGCACTGCCAGCTAAAACTGGGCATGCCTCTAAAGGGACGTGGTGCTTAAAAATAGGGTTCTTTGTCCCAAAGGCTTTTAAAAGAGAGCTCAAGGTAGTTGCATGCACTGCACCCCCTAGGAGAAGACGCAGGTTGGGGTTCCACCTGCCCAGCACTACAAAGCTGGGGTGGGATCCCCCTCTGTCGGGCAACACTAATTGCCCTAGCCCTTACCATGCAGCCTCTGTTCTGCCACCCCTTTCCCTGCTTCCACTGACGTACCATGCATGCATGACACAGCACAGTTTTGCAAGACACAGTGTGTGCCACACTTATCTCTGCAGTGCCACAGACATGGCCAGCACTGCTTCAGGGCCACAGGTCACTGCCACACAGCCCAATATCACAGCAATACAGTATCCACTCCTCCTTGCACATGGGGACTGCAGGCAAAAAGCAGAACCTATTGTAATGAGATCTCTCTCCCTGTGAGGCAGTCAGGTGCCCAAAGGCTCTCATTTACACTCAAAAATGACCACCACTTTAGAACCATCCTGGACTGCTTTGCACAATCTCCGCTGCCAGACACACAGATCAAGTCCAAGTCATACTTATCAAGAAACAAAATAAGGTTAAAAATATTGTCTTAGGGTGAAGTAGGATCTCTCTAGAGGCTCCCGTGGCTTCGCCTGAAATACACCCAACGTCACTGCAGGATGTACCCACAGACCTTGCAGGCTGCCGAATTGCATCTGCTACAAAAAGCCCCAGCTCCTGAGCCTGGCTCCAGCCCTGCACGCTGCTGAAGGCACTGGGGCTGTGCTGAGGTCTGAGCTGCGTCAGGACCAGGACTGGAGGAGCACGGAGCACCGTGCAGGGTCTTCACCAGGCAGGGATTTTCTACCTGCACCCTCAGGCATCCATGCTCTGCCTCCCATAACACATTTCTGCACAGAAAGGGAACGAGCCGCCTGAAAGCACCAGATGTGCACCGTACTCACGTTCATCTTCCAGAGCAGCTCTCCTCTTTCAAGCCATTTTGTGAGAAAGCCCAGTCGCTCATCGCCGCCTAAGGCATTGCTGCCTGCGTGCCCTGCAAGGACCCGGGCTCCAGAGCAGCCCTTAATCCATCCAGCACCAAAGGTCCGGGCTCAGCCCTGCAGCTCAGGGATGCCCGGTGCCACCAACTCGCTCTCCTCGGCTCCAGCCCGCGATGGATGGAGGTCCCCAGGCAGTGCCGAGCTCTCCAAAGCCGTCCCTTTTACGTTCTCCGACCTTGCGAGGAAAATCCTGTCTCGTTTGAATTATTCATCATACTTTCTGTTCTGCCAGCTCCAGCACAACGTTCTGAATCATTAATATGTCATGACTTTTTATCTCCTTTTTTTTTTTTTTTTTTTTTTTTGACTTTTATCTTCTCTCCGACACGACTCCCTTCTTTAAAAATAACACAATCACCGGTGTGTTAATTAGCATTCATCTGATTCACCAAATAAAAAGCCGTCTCTGTCCTGATGCACATCCTTCCTTGTGGGAAATACCACTTTAACAGCTTCGGGAACTGGGCTAGCGCTGGCTGGTTCTATCTAAAGCACTGCAAAACATGTTTGGATTTCAGTTTTTGGCAGCATTTCCTAAGCCTGCAAGCCGGTCTGGTGATGGAAAGCAGGGTAGGCTTCCAGGATAATAAAAGAAGAACAAGGTAACGGCGCTGGGAGTGCTGTCAAACAGCTTGTTCTCCTCCTTTTTAAGCAGAGCTAATGGCAGAACACTCCAAGCCAAGGGCAGCAGGGCTGGCTTGGCTCAGTGCTGCACTACTGCAGTGGGGACACAGCTGCTGCCAACACCAGGAGCTGTACCCACAGCATGCATGCGGCCTCACATCTGTCCTGTGGGGCCCGTTGTTTGGGGATGCAACGAACCACCCCCTGGGTCCTCCCTGCCCTGACTTGGCTCTCCTTTATTAATTTCAAGTTGGATCCAACAAGCAGCCCTTCCCACAGCTCCTGGCTGGCAAAGCTGCATTGCCCACCCCATTCTCCAAAGAGCTAAATGACATTTCAGCAGCAGGAAGCTCCTGCCAATAACATCACAGCCCGGCCTCGTCGCTTTCATGAGCTCCTACATTATGCTCTGTGCTGGAGGTGGCTCTTAGAGGAGCCAGGGCTGGGGCTCAGCCTGGCCCCAGTGCCTGCAGTCAGGGCTGGGAGCAGACGTAACCCACCCTGTTCCAAACATGCTCTTCTCTGTACAGATTTCACATACGAACCACACCTGGTTTCATAAATAAACGCAGTGGGAACCTGAACTATTCAGCCCGCTGACCTGAAGTTGGTTCTGAAGTTAATAATTCATTCATGTGAGCTGGGATGGAGGTTTCTAATTCAGCTCATTTCAGAAGTCGAGAGGGGGAAGAAACACGTCACAAAAGTTAACTTGTTCTGGGAAGTCTGAGGCATCCCAGGTAACAGCAGCAGGATGATGGCTTCACCTTGATCAGTGTGGGGTCAGGATGGGTATCAGGAAACATTTCTTCTCCAAAAGAGCAGTGATGCAGTGGCACAGCTGCCGAGGGAAAGCTGGGGTCACCATCCCTGGGGTTGTTCAGAGCTGTGGGGATGCAGCACGCAGGGATATGGGCAGTGGGCATGGAGAGGTCTTTTCCAGTCATCATGGTTGGAAACCATTGGTTGGAAGCAGCCTTCAGCAGCATTGGATCTGGTAATTTAAAACTCGAACAAATATTTCTCAGATTTTGGTGGGACTTCAGAATCATTGAAGTTGGAAGAGACCCTTATCATCCTCAATCCAACCCACCCCACCACATCTGCTGCCCACATCCCTGAGCGCCACACCAAGGCCAGTGCTCTGTGACCAGAGGAAATTCTCAACCTGGTGGTCAAGAGCTGCTTCCTCACTTCCACTGAGTGATGAAAGAGGGATGCAGGAGAAACAAGGGCAGTGCATGCATTTTGGGAAACCTGCCTCTCCCGCTGCTGACCTTCCATCCATTTGGCTGGGAACAGTCAGTGGGGGAGGTAATTAACAGCTCACAGCTCACAACACACCAGAAGTTCAAACCACAAATGCTATGAATCACACAACACTTTGCTGTGTAACCCTTAGTGACAAAACCTTGCTGAGCTCTACATATGGGCTGTGCCCCCGGTGGGGGGCTCGTGCTCTGATTGAGCAGCACCAATGATCTGCAATGGCTGGTGGAATGGTTCCAGCCCTCCCTTCAATTCCACCTGCACTCAGCCAAGGCAGGTGCAGAAGCTGCTGCTTCTTGCAACGCAGTGCCACCCTCGTGCTGCTGGATTTGCATTTGAAGCTGTTATTAACTGCCAGCATAATGAGGAGCTTGTGCAAAACTGGGCAAAGCAGAAGAAAAAGCCAAAGAAAAGCAAGTAACCCAGTATGTGTTCTGGGAAGTGCTGTGCTGGTGGCTCATGTGCATGTCCTGGGCCTGCCAGGGGTACTGGGGGCTGCTCACACCCACCTGGGTGCCCACATCCATCCCCAGCAGTTATAGCCCTTGTGGGAAACAGAAGCCAAATGCAGCCAAGGCCTCACACCATTGCTCAGAGGCTGCTCACTGGAGCAAACCCACATCTTATCTCAATTTTCTTTAATCCAAGGGCTTTGCTAAGTTGACCTGGCACAAATTGATAGCATAGCCAGCTTGCCCTGAAGGGAGCTGCACGCATATTTCATCTCCTCACCTTGAAAAGTGCTGAAATGGCAGCACTGGCACAGCCCAAAAGAGGCAGAGATCCACCTTGTGCTGCCCCAGGTCCCCATTGCTGTGTATGGGCAGCAGCCACTGACCACACCACAGCTCCTGCTAATTAAACCCCACTGTCACTTTTGTTTGCTTGAAGTTTTGCCCTCCCAGCTCACACCGAAGCTGTGTAATTAGCAGCAATCATTACACCGCTCCCTAGAGCTTCTGAAATAAGCAGATTCTTTCAGTAATAACATTGTGATAAGAAACAAATTTGCTCACAAAGCTCAGTTCGGTGTTCCTCTCATCCCATCCTGCCCCACATTGCCCATTGCTGGGTGCTCCCACAGCCCTGCTTCCATCATTCCTAGTTAACTGTCACCGCCTGGTCAGAGAGCAGCTGCTTTTTGAACATGCCCCATAAGGGCCTCCCACACCACAGCTACTGTACCGGTTTGTCACCCATCTCCAATGGGCATCTAGAGGCCTTAAGGAGATCCAAACGCCATGTCCTGCACTGGGGAGGCACCCCACAGGGGAATAAGAGAGCTGGAACATTTCATAGCATCATTCAGGTTGCACTCTGAGAGCACCAAGCCTAACCCCACCTCACCACATCCCTCAGAGCCACATCTCCGCAGTTCTGGAGCACCTCAATGGACGGGGACCCCAGCACCCCAGGGCAGCCTGCACTGCTGGTCAGACAGTGCTGGAGGAGCTCAGCATCAGCAGTCCTTTAAATCAAACTACAGCAGGCTGAAGGGCTGCTGTCACCTCTGAAAGATGGGAGGCGCTCCTCAACCTCTGTGCAAACTGCCTTCCTTGAGGCTACAGCCCAAGAGATCACCATTATTCCCTTCTTTGGGAAGCTATGCACACCTGGGCACCACAAATCAGAGCCTTGATTTTAAGTCCCTTATCAGAAATACAGTTGTTCGGAGCGTCGCTTCCTCCAATGGGTGGCAGCAGCACTGATGGGTGCCCCATCCCCATTGTGGTGGGACAAACAAGGATCTAAACCCTTCTGCAACGTGTTTTTGCACTGCCTGGACACCTGCGGGGATGTGCAGGATAAGAACATTCCACGGGCCAAGAATCAGCACCTAGGTTGAGCTCCCCATGCTTTGGGGCCTTCCAAGTGCTGTGCTGCTGCCTGCAACATGCCTTTAGAGTCACACTTTTTGCTGAAGCAGTAATAAGGCACAATCCCTGGTGCATGTAACCTTGTGCTACCAAGCTCACCTGCCTGATAGCAGGGGAGTGCTGGCAGCATTTGCAGACACAAGATACAAGTGTGTGGGGTTAAGCGTTTCCGGGCCTAGGGAGCTTTCCCTTACAAAGCCTCATTTTATTTCCCCCAGCTATTCTCCAGCTGTTTTCAAAATGTACGTGTCACTTCATTTTCACATCTTCGTGTTTCAAAGCCCAAAGCAACATCTCCTTTGCCAGCTGAAATGGAGCTTTGCATCGAGCCATCAACATCAGCCAGCCAGAATTAACGCCGAGCGCTGCCAGCTAATATTTCCTTCATCAAAAGAGACCATTCGAGAGAGATCCTAATAATTCTTCATCCCCTGCAAAAGCGCTGGGATGTAAAAGCATTAAAGAGCAATTACATGCTACCTGGTATGTAAACTGCTGTAGTTTGAATTTATGAATAAAGTACCCTCACATCCCTGCAGGCATTCAAGGCCAGGCTGGATGTGGCTCTGGGCAGCCTGGGCTGCTGGTTGGCAACCCTGCACACAGCAGGGAGTTGGAACTGGATGAGCGTTGTGCTCCTTTGCAACCCAGGCCATTCTATCTATGACTGATACCTTTCTCCCATGGCTGAAGTGTGCAGATGCTCATCAGGCAGGTGTTGCAAAGCACCTGGGCTTCTGTGCTCAGAATCTCTCCCAGCCCACAGCAGGAGTTGCTAGCGGCTCCTGTCCTGCAAATGTGTGACAGAACAGAAGGGGATGGGAGAGACCTCCTGCAGGCCTCAGAATCACAATCATTACAGTTGGAGAAGCCCCGTGAGGTCACCAAGTGCAACCATCAGCCCACCCCCACCACCTGCGCTGCACTCTGTTTCTTCCTTAGCAAAGCTCTGAGAAGCGGAACCATTTCTTGTGGGTAATGGGTGAGGCTGCTCTGAGGACTAAAACCACTTTCCTGATGGAGCCAAAAGGAAGCTTTTAGAGCTCTGGGCACAGATGCTGAGATGCACTCCTCCAGTCTGGGAAGGTGGGAACCCAGGGGAAGTGTCCCTGTGTGCCCTGTGCACCGATGCATGCAGAACCTGCCAGATGGGCGCCTTGCACAGCCTGCTACCTGCAAGCATCCTCGAGAGAAAAGCACTCCATTAGAAGATATTCGCCCTACATTACATTTTGCCATTGCACTGAAACCTTATGGGGTTCCTTCTGGGAAAAGATACAGGGAAATGTCTGAAAGCGATTAAGAAAAGGTGGGAAAAAATGCTATATGGGGGAGATTTTCCACTTAGAGTGATTAAAATGTACTCCAATCAAATGCAGGAAGAGAGAGGAAAAGGAAGAAAACCACAGAATTTGGCATTCTAGGCCCATCTGCTGCCAAAAATATACAAATATCCTGACCATATTCTGGCTGCAAAGTGTCTGCAGCACAGCCAGCAAGTGGGAATCCCCAGCAAGTAAAGGAGTGAGAGCTGTGCTGAGGGGCCAGCAGGGAAACACGGACTGAAAGGATCTCAAAAAACAGAATAGATGGGGATGGTGGTGGCCAAGGAGAAAGAGAAGCCTGAAAATACAAATAAAAACGGAGGCTGTCTGAGGTCTCTCTCCAAAGCCTGCGGTGCTGCTCAGAAAAGAAAAGTTAAATCCAAAGGTCATTAATTATTAAATGGCAGGGAGGATTAAAAATTGAACGAAGTGTTAGATAATTTAAAAAATAAAATAGGGCTGTGCTGCACAGGGTGCTGGGAGGGATGCGGGGCTCTGAGAAAGCAGGAAGAGACACTTCGGGTCGGTAAATAATTGATGCTGCATTTAATTTATTCATATTTCTTTACTTTGCTAATGTTGCACTGAGGAAAGCAGAGCTGAGGGCTGGGATGTGGGGAGGAAGGGGAGCTGGGGATGCCAACAATGCGGCCGCTGCTCCCTTGGTGCTTCCTGGGGACAGGACACACATCTCCCTACAGTTTTCATCTATGTCAACAAGGCGTTTAAAAATCAGACCCATTAGAAGCCACCATTAATTACACTGTCCCTTGTACCTACAGCTTTGTCCTCTTTTTTCCACATACAACAGAAGAAGAGCCACTACTGACCATCCACTTCTGACCTTACAGAATCACAGAATGGCCTGGGTTGCAAAGGAGCACAATGCTCATCCAGTTCCAACCCCCTGCTGTGTGCAGGTCACCAACCAGCAGCCCAGGCTGCCCAGAGCCACATCCAGCCTGGCCTTGAATACCTGCAGGGATGGGGCATCCACAGCCTCCTTGGGCAACCTGTAACAGTGAACTCCTTCTCCCTCCTGAACTTTTTATAACTGTCTCAGTTTGGGGAGCAGAGCATTTCCCTCCGACACACATAATGGGCACCATCAGCACAGTCCTGTCTTCCCATCCCCTAATTTGCAATGTGATATGATGGCACTTTTTGGCAATAGCTGTGGTGATCTATAGCCACAAGGATACAGCCCTCAGGTAGGGGGAAATTTATGGCCCTGGCTATAAGAGATATTTTACTGCTCAGCAGCAATAAAGGCATGGCTGAAAGCTCTACAAAATCAAAATAAATGCAGAGAACGAGGAAGCTTGTCAGGTAATAACAGGAGTTCTTTAAATCAATGGCAAGTTTAAGGGAAAGGTGACTAGGACTTGCTCACAAACTTCAGACCGCGCTCTTGGGCCTTCCAGCAATGCAGACTTCTGCCCCATCCAGCTGTGTTAAATCCCACCTCTGTTTTCTGGGAAGCTTAAGCTTAATCGAACTGCTTTTACAGAGAGCACTGTTCAATTCTGCAGATCTCTGTTTGCTCCATAGCAAACTACCAAACGGCACACACGAGAGAGCACCAGGTCTGGACCAGGGGCTCCCATGGGGAATAACCCCACCAGCAGTTACAATGAGACAAAGTGGGGAGATTCAGTGCCAACGCGGGTGCATGTGTCTCCAGCTGAACAAATACACAGTCTTACTGCTGTACCATGGTTTCCCTATCTGCCATCACTTTTTCATTCCCATCTCTCCTTCCGCCTTTCTTATAGCTACCAAAAACAGCATGAGTTTGGAGAGCTCGTGGAAATAATTATTTACTTTGGAGCTGGGATTTGCAAGGCATCAATAGGTTTGCCATCAGAAACTCCAGCTGCAGCCCAATCCCTGGGATTAACCAGCACCTCCACGTGCCATTTGGGCACTCCTTCTCACCCCCATCTAATGAGCTCCCAGGCTGTATCCATCACAGAAACATGGCAGGGCCCTCCTGATATCACTCCTTGTTTTACAGGGCTGGTGCAAGTCATTAAAGAAAAGCAGGCATTTATTTCCCACAGTGGGAGCCGGTGAGGGCCATCAGTAACGGGAACCAGGATGGAAGCAGCTGGTGAGTGCTTAATGATGCATTGCTGTGCTGTTAACATAAAGCTGTTACATGCCTTGATAAGCACATAACAGGCCTGACGAAATTAAAAGAGAATTAAAATGTGGATGTTTACATGAGATCTGTTTTCCCTCTGTTTTTTTAAAACACTCATTTACCTGTATGGCAGCAGAATGGCAGCTACATGATGGTGATGCACCAGTAAAAGACATGGCCACTGTGCACAGTGAGCACTGATGGCAGCTGGTGGATGGGAGGGAACGCCAGAATCCCATTGCATTACCAATGGTCTGCTCCACTGGTAATTAATCAGCTGGCTATAACGAGCTGCTCTCCTGCAGTATTGTCTCCCAGCATCTCTATAGCAGAGCTCACAGATCAATGCTTGGCCAACACTGAGCACAGAGCAGTTTGCTCCCAGCCAGGACTGGACAAGAAATATATGATGTAGTCCATAAAAAAAAAAAAAAAAAAAAAAACCAAAACCATAAAACTATCAGGTTTGGATATGCATGGTCTTGAGGAAAGACCACTGGTCACATCATCTGTGTGCTCATGTCATTGAAGCATCCGTGTACCCCCAAGCTACGTGCCTTGGGAAGCACAGGCAGTGCCACACTCATGGGGACAGGGACCAGCGAGGGGGACACAAATTTGCTTGTTGTGGTAGTTGCAATCACTGTCCCAGGGACTACTAACCTGAATACGAGAGCAGGGAGGGGAGAGCTTTAGGAGCCATTCCCATCACCTGGTGGGCACTTGGCAGAGCCCCACAGCCCAGGCAGTCCTTACAGTTCCCTCCAGCATTGGTTCAAAGGCATGAACTCAAACTAAGGATTTACACACCGTGACCCCCAGCTGCACCAATGCTGATGGCAGCCCCCAGCACAGCCAGGCACAGAGCTGAGAGATTCACTGCAGCTCCTTGAGCTGTGCCCTCAGCCACAAAGCTCTGTTTTCACACTGTGCATCAACAGCTCTTATGTAGAGCCCCAAGCCACTGCTGTTTGCTGGGCTGTTGAGCAGAAGCTGATAAAAGGAAACAAAGAAAGAGCATGAAAAGCTTCACTCAACACAGGGTCAACCTTCAGCAGCGCTGCCCTTCTCAGTAATCATACTAATGAAAAAAAAAATTAATCTCTTTCAATTAACACTCAAAAGAGGCCTTCATTTTTAATACGCGAATTGTTACGTTTCCCATATGCCTTCTTCCAAATGGGAATCCTTGATTTGCTTGTGGATTATCATCATTTTTTTATATAAATGTAGAACAACTCGTTTCAGTCATTTAAAAATTCTTGACTATTGAAAAAAGGTGAGGATGGCAACCTGACAAGCATTTAGGTAGGACTTGCATCAATGCTCACTCAATGTTTTAAGGCAAGAGGGGAGACATTCACTCCACGACTCACATAGAGGTGCCTGGGTTGGTCATACTCACTTCTGATGAATTCCACTTTGTACCAAAGAGATTCTGATTTCTATAGAACTTCATAACACAACTGTGCCCTGCAATCTGTAAGAAGCAGGGTAAGCCCAGATCAGCTCATCAGATCTCTCCCTTTGCAAAGTGAAGGGATCACATCGCATCTGAGGTTAACTTCATTTTCAGTGTGATGCAAACACTGATTGCTCCTGTATAAATCCTTCCTATCGATGCACATCTCATTAAATCCCTTCACATCATCCTGAGAACACAGCTCTTCTTTTTCTGGTCAGTGATCAAAACAGAGCAACGTAAGCAATAAAGACCCACTCTACAGTAATCAGTACGGGACAAAAACGATGTTTAAATGCAGAGCATTAAAGGCTTTGCACAGACAAAATCATGTTCTGCTCAGAGGAGTGCTGAATATTTAAAGGCAATAAAGTTCTGATCAGTCTAATTTATACTACAACCTATTCTGTATTTACCAGGATGCTTAACTAGAGAAAATGCCACCTGGTTGTAGATGATGCAAATCCAATCAATGGGGTAATTCTATTTTGCTGAACGATAATCATGTTGTAAGACACAGAAGACAAAAGAAACACTGTAAGTGCACGCTGCCTCCTGCCCTACA
The DNA here is from genome assembly GCF_019238085.1 of Lagopus leucura. Lineage (NCBI taxonomy): Eukaryota > Metazoa > Chordata > Aves > Galliformes > Phasianidae > Lagopus > Lagopus leucura. The sequence continues at coordinate 1,580,348 of NW_024962280.1, read as the reverse complement.
GTCACGCCAATCTGCTCTCAGCTCAGTCAAATAAATATTCATATTTCATTGCCAGCGAGCTCAGGTAATCAGTGCACTCAATTCAGCTGTAACAAGTCAGTCAGCAAATATGTTAATGCACATTTTTTAAGTAGCATCACTCAGCAGCACTGACGAAGCAAACCTCTGTTCTCTATTTTTAAGCACTGGGTGCCTACTGGCTGCATGCAGTGCTTAGGTACCAGTGATGCCACCATCCTGCTGCCTGGGAAGGTGCCACCAGGGCCACCAAGCTTCTAAGCTAGAAGAGAACAGGACGTAGCACACACATGGAAGTGCTGAGAGCACTGCTTGCCTTCCCCGCTGATTTTGGAACAACACCCCAAACAAAATTTTAACACGCAGGTGAGAAAATGCCAACATCAGAGAAGCTGAGGGCAAGGCCAATTGCTTGATCTGCTCATAGAAATCTAATGGAAAACAAGGAGTTGCACTTCTGGAGCCACTGTTTATTCCCTTGGAGGCACATCCACCAGCGTGGGGTCATCTCAACGTGCAGGTGCCCTTCTCTAGGGGTGCAACTGTGCTGCACAGCTGCTGTGGGCACTGCAGCCATCCATCTCACCTGGACAGACAATGTGCAAACCAGTGAATCCCTCCACGCTGTGGGTTTTTGCTGAATTCCCACTGCAAAGCCCACAGAAACACACGGACATGCACGTGCAGCATGATTAAACCAAAATGCTGCATTTCCACCCTTTAATCAAGTTGCAAAATTAATCAGTGCTGTGGCTTTTCAGCTTTTCCTATGCTGCTGCTTACAGAGAAGCAAATGCAATTAAAGTGCTGCCCAAACTCTTAATTGCTGGGCTGGGGTAATGATTGTGCACAAAAGGGGACCCTTGAAATATGCAGTTGGGCCCCAAATTGCTTTTTTATTCTGGATGAGCCCCAGCGTGGTGCGAGCAGCACAGCCATCACAAGCAGCCTCATTGCTTCAGGAAGACCTGCTCTGTCTAAAAATAAATTAAAAAAATAGTAATAAAAGCCCAGTGCTGAGATCAGAGCTCGTGGCAATGCTCATCCTTCACCTGGCAGCCCTCCCCAGGGAGCATTTTAAGTACCTTTCTGCAAGGAGGAGGGGATGGCACCAGCTGCTGGGGTGGGGGAGGAAGGGAAGGAGCAGGAGGAGCTCAGCCCAGGGCAGGGGGGGTGCAGCTGGGCTGCCCCACAGCTATCACTAATAAAGGACAACAAGAATGAACCAAGCGTTCCATTAATGGCATGGAACAGATAGAGCTCTGGCTCAAACTGCCACTGCTGGGCTGTGTGTAACCTGCAGGCACTAATATGGAGCGCACAAAGCTGGTTATGTGAAACAGTATTTGTGATGGTGACACCAGCACATAACAGCATCTTACAAAGTTAATAGCTGGGGAACTCTCTCTCATCCCCTTCACGTGGCGTTTCTTGGTTAAACCATTGGCATATGACCACTTAATAGGTAGTTTTAACCAAGGAGCTTTGTTCAGCTGCATCCCCTGCACCCATCTTTCCCCCTCCAATGGGTATTTTGGGCACCTTCCTCCAATGTGCAGTTAAGCAAACCTAGGCAACCCAAGCTGGTGCCCCTGAAAGTCAAATGAAACCCAGTGCTCAGGAGGAAGAGACAGCATAGTAGCATTACTTTCTTTTAAATGCACAAGTCCTCAGCTCGCCCAGACAGATAACACAATCTGGTTTCCCTTTAAGGTCCCTAACCTAATAAAATCCACATTAGCAACAGACTCTAACAGAACAGATCCTGCAGGTAAATACTTGCATTACACAGCGTCAGGAGGCCACAACTTCATCTGGTGGTTCTTCACCTCACCTAAATGCTTTGTGGCTAGAGCCAAGAACTCCCTGTTTCCACAGGTTAATGGCAGTGCCACTTTCCACCTTGCAGCCATGCAGGAGTCAACACTGCAACCAGAGATATGCACTGTTTTGCCACAATAGCTATTTACAGAGTGACTTATTCAGCAGGTACAAAGGTAATCAAGTTGCCAGGCTGGATGGGGCTGTGAGCAGTCTAGAGGGAGGTGTCCCTGCCTATAACAGGGGGTTGGAACTGCGTGATCCTAAAGGTCCCTTCCAGCCCAACCCTTCCTATGATCACAACAATGCCACACGATGGAGGGATGCTTGGTGTCAGTTCCACAGGTCCTTATGTGATACACAAACCCCACAGCCAAGGGAGGTCTCCCCTTACCCAGCCCTTTGTGACCCCAACCCCTGGGTTCAGGCACCATTCCTGCTTCCCAAAAAAACAAACAGGATATGGGCAGAACTGGCTGCATATTAGGCAAGTTTGGAAAAGACCTCTGAGATCCCCAAACCCAACCTCACCCCCACCATGCCCACAGCCCTCAGTGCCACATCTCCATGGTTCAGGAGCACCTCCAAGGATGGTGACCCCAGCACTCCCTGGGCAGCCACTGCCCCACTGCCCAACCACACACACATTGCTAACAGCTGCTCACAGCAGCTACACCACATGCTGGTCCTACATCTAGATACCAAGTAAATAGATGGGCTTGGACAAATGAAAACAAACAAACAAAAAAAACCACAAAAAAATAAAAATCAGTGAGGTAGCAAAGGCTTCTCTTGTTGGATTGATCCAAGCCCCAGGATAGCAGCACACAAAGCGAGGTTGATGCAGCATACATGAGTTTCATTCGCAGGAAATACAACATCAAGGAACTAATAGCAGCACAAATGCAACCCAGACTATCACTGACCCTAAGACATTATGTGAGAGCATCATATAATTTAATGAACAGTAAAGACCTAAGAGCAGCACACTGTTTAACACTTTCTCTCTCCACTGTTGGAAGCTGTATGATGCTATACATCTCATTCAGCACATGTGCAACAACCATTGTTTAAACACCAATCTAAAAACTATACTCGGGCTTATATATCCTTGTAGTATTCTCCTAGTCAAGTTATTATTATTATTTTCTTTACTAACACACTGTCAGGGCTTCTTTACCACACAGCAGGGCAGCACTGCCTAAGCAGCTCTGCATATGCTTGTCACTGAAAAGCATCTTAAATAACTCCTGCTGAGGTCCACACGAGACTGCCTCTATATCTCCAAAATCATTTTATCACAGTCCATTTTTCATCGACTTCAATGAGAGCAACACCCAACCCACATACACCTGAACATGGGTATCGTGAGGATCATCCCACAATCACACAGCGATGCATCAAAGGCACTGGACTTCAAAATAATATTAATCAGTTCCAGAGATTTACAGCAGTTGTTGAAACACATCTTTGAGGTGTACACAGCAAAAGCTCCAAGAACTTAACGCGCTTGAAAACATAGAAGAATACATCATAGCTAGCAAAGAGGTTTGCAGAAGTCAGCCAAAGCCTTCCTCCTCATCCCTGGCAGAGCAATGCTCCCAAGTACTCAAAGCCACAGTAGCCTTCAGCAAAAGAGTTATGGGTGAACTTCTGATGGCTTTGCTCAACAACAGATCTTTTAGTCATGGCGCAGTATTGGTGGTTGAAAGAAGGTGCCCACAGCAGACCATGGGCATGGTGCTGGGTGGCCTGCTCTAGGTGGCCCTGCTTGGGAAGAGAGACTGGACCAGATGGCCTCCAGAGCCTCAACCATTCAGCAATGGCTTCTGTCCCCCAGGTGTACAAAACGTGCCCAAGAGCTGCCTGCAGGCTGATCCCCTTCACACAGCAAGGTCTTCCCCAATCAGCCCAGCCCCAGGGTCCTGGGATGGCACAGGGATGGATCCCAGCACATGGAGCCCAACCCAGCCTATCACACAGAGGAAAACTGCAGAGAAAGCATTATAATAAAGCATTATATTTACCACAGCTGAACTTTGGGGAATGAAGTTAGTTTCCTCATCAACACATCAGGCCCAGGCATGACCATGGGTTCCTGGCTTGCTTCTAAAGTAACTTGTACATTAAAATGGTGCTGAGTTGCACCCTTCTGTCCCAACAGGATCCTTTCTTAAGAGTCTGAGGGATTACACAGCTTTGATTTCCACATTCTAGCTCCTGCACCTCTTAAAATCCACAATAATTATTTGCAGTCAAAAGCCACGTTTCTGTCTAAGAAAACTGGAAACAATGAAGAGCTGCACAACGAAGAGCAAAGACAATAAGAACTGGAAAAGGAAACACAAGTCAAAAGACCACTTTTGATGAGCTGTTTCCAAGCCATGGCCTATAATCACAGCCATTCAACCACTGAGCTCTCATGCAGGCACTACGCACCCCAATGGGTGCTGGGGACCAAGCACAGGGAGTCTTCATTTTGTCCCCACATCCCCAAGCATGCCTGATCCCAAAAGAGCACATGTGCTTGCACTGAGCACTAGGGCACTTGTGCAGTTCAGCAGTATTGCATATAGGTTATAAATGTGAATTTGGAAGGGGTTTTCACCTTTAATCTCTCACAAGATACACAGCCTGCACAGAGGCACACTGCTTCACATCAATGCATTGGGCAAGGAAGGCAGAACCTGCCCACAAAGAGCAGCAGACAAAGGATGCAACCCAGAGCAGGGAGGCTGAGCTGAAAGCAGAAACCCAAAATCCTACCTGAGATCTCCAGATGCACTCATTTCCCATGGTGAAGCCTCCAGCCATTCCAAGCCAACCCAGCACTCCAAGGTTAATCCTCTACTCTGGGCTGCCAAACCACCCTCTAAAGCCCTCAGTATTTCAGAGGGGAGCACAACTCATCACAACCTACAGCTCTCTTACCATCAGCACCAATCAGCTCTTTTGCTCCCAACCACACACAGGTGGGGATGGATGAGCCCAGCTGAGGACCGTCTCATTAACCCACACTGCTGCCCTGATCGACTTTACAGCCCAGTAAATCCAGCTGGACTCCAAAAATAATCTGCAAAACCACTGCACTCAATAGCTCAAGGTTCAACCTGTACTCAACTCCTCAATTTACAATTTCCATGCCATCACTGAATGCAGCAGCGTTCATTAAACGCAATTACACATCTCCTGATTAAAAGCTGCACGTGTGGCAGAAGCTGTGGTGGAAGGAGCTGCCTTCCATGTGCAACGGGCAGGGGATGCTCTTGCTGTAGCAAGGACAAAATGCTGACCAACACCTTCCACAGCTGCCTTTTGCCCCAGTGCTGTGGACCCCCAACACTCCCACCTCTCTGCAGGCAGCCACCTTCACGTCGGCACTGAGCAGCTTCCATTCAGCGATGGCCATTAAATAACATCAGATAGCAGGCTGCCTGCACATTACCCTAAGTGCCCCAGCTCCACCTGGGAAAGGTAGTGGAAGATCTTCCACAAACAGTACGATATCTGTTCAGAGAGAGAAATGATCTTCACAGTAATGACTTTTTTCTATCGCTGGGGAGGAGGGAAAGGAGCAGCGCGCTGTTTCCATTTCTCCATGTGCAGCAGACAGAGAACCTTTTCAGATGAGCATTGCCAGGTTTTAAATATATTTAAAAATATATTTGAGTCCACCTCTCCCTGGTTTCTATCATTCACGCTGATTTGCAGCTCTCACAGTGTCTGTTTTTTTCCTATTAATTGTTAATGAAACAGCCAGCTCTCCCAAGGGCAGAGCGAGGTGTTGTTTTCTAATTCCTCCAATCAAGAATATTGTAATAATCCCTCATTAACTCAATCATCGTTCTGTCAGGTAACTGCTGTATAATTTAAGGGGTAAGGCTTTAAATAAAGATCTTGGCAAAACCGCCAGACTGATTTAAAGCATGCCCTCCATCTCAGTGCAACTCGTAACAAATTGGTCTGAAAAGCAAAGCGAGTTGGCAACAAAAAGTCCTAACTGTTTGAATATACCTTCTTTCCTCTCTTTCTTCCTTTTCCTCAGTCTCCTCTTTGCTTCTTTGCTCAGCAGCAATGTGCCCCAGTGGAAGAACCTGGCCCTCTTTTCCAACCTTGGTGATTCTATGATGCTATATCACCCCTGGCAGACAAGACCATGTCTTATTTTGCAGCTTATCTAGCCAAGCCAACCAAAGGTATCAAAGCTGTCCTGCCTTAATCCTTCTTCTTTAAAGGTCAGCACATTTCCTGGCATCTCATCTGAAACGAGAGCTCTCGTTTTTAAAAAACTAATAATGATAGAATAACATCATTCAATACGTGGAGCTGGGGTTGGGCAATGTTAAATCACGGAGAAAGCAGTGAAGCTGACAGCATTTGACACGAATACATTGTTGGGAGAGTACAGAGGAAACCACCTTGTGTCTTACGGTGATGAAAATGATCATTTAATGCAGTTCTACCCTTTATTTCCCTGAAATTGCTGCAGGTGATGTGAAAGCTCTTTATTTTTCGAGCCCTGCAATTCACTCAGCAGGATGATCGTTTTAACACGCCCCATCAAGTCATTATTTGTAATTAGAACTACGAGTCAAAAGGTAGAGACACTTGAAAATAAATATGTTTTCTAAAGAGCTCCTTTCGTAGAAAGATAAAATTAGGATAATTCAAAGAGTAACAACACTAATAGCTTATACAGATGAACGGAGGAAAGAGTCATGCCTTGTTTAACCCCAATGGAGAGCAGCAGAAGACAAAGGGATGCTTTGGATGGGACAGACAGGCCACCAATAGAGCCAACCAGCCACGGGCAGAAGAGGCAGAGGAAAGTATCTGAGCCCTGAACGCTGCAGTGGCAAAGGTTGCTCTGGTTTCCACATCCACAAGCAGCAGCTTTCCAAAAAAAGACCTCTGAATCTGGAACAAACCTCCTGGGAAGCGCTGTAAACCTGCAGGTTCACCTTCGTTTGGTTTTAAGACAAGCTGTGTCACGCAAGAAGTGCAGAGAGCTCATCAAAATCCCGGTCTGAAAGCTCACGCTGCCAGGCACAGGGAAATGAGGCTTGAGAAGGGACCTGCAATTAGAGCATTTTCTGGATGCACAGCACTCAGAGGCATAATTAGCATTCCCCAAATTGCCGGAGCCCCAAAGTCTTAAGAATTGGGTGCTGTTTCCTTTGGCTCTGCAGAAATATGCATCTCCGGGGCACAAACAAGCTCAGACAGCTATTCCTTAACATGTGTACTGGCTAACGCTGCACAAACTCCTTCATGTGCACTGAGAGTTTTAAATGACTTAAAGACGCCTCTGGGAACGGAGGGGAGAGGGAAACGGCTGGGGAGACTGGGAGGGTTTGAGTACATCTGTATGTGCACGCAGGGATGTGTGCTCTGTGCTGACTCAATGCCACCAAGTTATTCTTGTTTGGGCACCTGGCCACCGATTATTTGAATTAAATTCCGACGAAAAACATAATGGTGGGGTGGTGATGATGAGTTCAGAGGGTCCACAGATGCTTGTTCTTTAATAATCAGTCCAGAAGATTTGGGGTCCTAAGGAGAACACAGGGAATGCAGCCCATCTCCAGCATCAAGACTTGCTCCACCTGTGGCAGAGGGGTTGGAACTTGATGATGCTGGGGTCCCTTCCAACCCAAGCCATCCTATGACTCTATAACTCTATGATTCAGAGCCCTGCAAATACTGCCCTTCTCTGTAGTGATTCTTGCTTTAGACTTCTGAGGTCTTCTTAGAGGTACGTTCGATGCATTAATATTTTTAGGGCTGCATGAACTATTGTGAAAGGATCTGAGTATTCCAACTTTAAATTTCTCTTAAGTCCTTAAAAAATGGATGTAGAACCAAATACTTTGGACGCAAAAAGCCTTTTCCTGTTTCAGGGCCCACTGTTATCACACGTGGACGAAAGCCATTACAGAAGAATGTCACATACCCTCTTATGCTCAGAAGAGCCACTCACAGCCTGCTGGTGCTGGCTGGGAGAGAGCAAGGAAAGGCAGCATCAACAAGTTTGGATTTGTGTGGTGCCTTCAGGGCCAGAGCAGGTTGCTGCTAATTCATTTGTTCAGTAAATCTGTAATAATAGATGATAACATCACATGGCAATAACAGAAAATATGTATGTGGCCACAAAAGTTAATCTGGACGGCTTCGTTCCTATAAAATCATTGTTTTCCTAAAAGTGAGGAGCAGATTAAGCTTTGAAATGGCAAAAATAATTCCTCAAAGAGCCCACATTGCTCTCTTAAGACTGATTGTTATCAGCAGAGAGGAGAGCAAGTCCACCCTAATGGAACGATTTAAATGCATAACTGCTAAAATAAACTCCTTAAAGTCTGTCTCCACATTCCTTACGACGACTAGCAAGACATTGCTTTTTCATAAAATACCACAGAACTGAGAGCATTTAGAGATACTGTCTGCCCCTGCCTGGTCTATAACAATTTCTGCACTTAAAGGCATGATTGATTGTGTGAAAGGTAAAGCTAAAATGCACTTCACATAGCTCTGCAGATTTCAGCCCCCTTTCTGGTTTCCTTTATACATATGCATCGTTCCCTGGGAATACACGTTTGCAGGGAAGAATAAGGCAGCAGGGAGTGTGGTTAAATGGGTTAAATAAATAAATCGGCATCCAAGCGATTTTATTATCAGGCTGATTCACTGAGGATGGAAAGTACGACGGTTAAATCCACGTCACATCAATGAATTAGAGCCATCAGATCTCCTTCATCAGCCATAAAACAGACCCACGGATGGGGCTGCAATGACAAAGAATTATGGTCTGTCAGGGCATGGATGGAGGCTTCACCTCTCCTTCTCTGCCTGCTCCTGCCTTCAGCCAGGAAGGTGTCTGGGGGAAAGCACCTCCAATTTAACCAATTTAAAGACAGTTTCTGCACATGAGCCTGGTGGGCTCTCTGAGTCAGATCAAGCTTTTAATTCTCCAGTCAGGAGAATTAAGAGTAATTCTTTCCACGAATTACAGGTGATATCGGTCAGCTTTATGCACAGATGGTTAAGGCACCAAAGGCTACAAAATCAGATGATAATGAACAGAACGATCCTAACAGCTTTTATTTACTGCCTTTTCTATCACTGCAGAGCACAACCACTGTTGTAAATGTGTAAACAATACCAGTGAAGGCTTTAATGCATTTTATCACCAATTTCCACTGTCAGGAGGCTGCTGAGACAAGGCTTTGTGCTCCGTCTATTGTGTAATTAAGATCCTTTCACTGAAAAGCAAAGCTAAGGCAGTTATCAACCAACTGAAGTAGGAAACAGGAAGTATCTAGCACAAAAATACGTAGCAGAGAGCTGAGGCTTTTGTAGATATCAGACAATTGTGCTCATAAAACAGTTGTATCGGGTCTGCAGGCAGAGCGTACCCCAGGCTGCCACTTGTGGTCAGAGAATGGCAAATCCCATTAAAAGCAGTAAAGGAGTTGGGAAACACAGCCCATGTGACACCCAGGGACAGCCTCCTCCTCCTTCTCCTATGGCACACAGAGGGAGGTTTGTTGGACACCCCAGGGCTCTGGGAAAGGGTCAAAGAGGGACCATGCAGCTGAAAAGGTGGTGTGGGGAAGCTCAGGCATCATCAAGATGATGAACACTGTATTAGGCAGGACTGGCCTGGGCCAATGGCTTTCCTGATGGACCTTCTGAAGGCAAATCAAGGACTTATTGGCCTTGCCCACAATCGTGCTGTATGAGGTGTCCGTCCTCATTCAGGTCTTATTTTGGACCTGCACCGGGATGGATTTAGGGCTATCTGCCCAAGGAAATGGGAGTGAAACCTATCTGGAGGAGTGGGAAGGTCTCTGGGGGAAAGAGATCTGCCCATGAGGATCAGAGCCGCTGGGGTGCCCCCAAGAGAGGGAACAGCAGTTAGCTGCTCCCCTTCCTCTGTGGGACCCAGGTGCACGCCAGGACCAGAGCTTAATTAATTGCCCTCAGCAAAATGCACCTGGTGTTGCCCACTTCCCCCAGCTGTTCTGGGAGGTGTTGGGGTACTCTGAGATCTCAGGCTCGGCTGTGGGAGGTTTTCTTTAGTCACTGCACACGGGTTAGTCAATGCACAGAAATGCTTCTTTCTAAAAGTTACCCAAAGAAAACATACTTCACACGTTTTCTGAACGCTGTCAGATGCCTTCGGGCTAAACATTCTTGAATTAATTCTGTTACATCTTTTTTGACTGAGCTGTAATTATTGCTGCAGTGGAGATGAGTCATCACTGGCTGTAGTTTACCTCTGAAATACAGCACGTACTGCACCTAACACTGCACCAGAGCTACAACAGTGACTTACTCCAATGCCTTTATTACAAAGGGAGAGAGAGCCCAAGGCAGGCTCTATCTGCCATTCACACGCAACGTGAAGCACAAACCCTTAATTTGCTCTTTTCTACAAGCCCTGTAATAAGAGATTTGATCGTATGTTTAACCACCTCTGTGTACCACGTGCACAAATAAAGAGCGGTGAGCTGGGGAAATGAAACTGAGAAGCTGATGGGGAGAAGGCATAAGGGAAAGGGGAAGCCCTGCCCTGGTTCTCTGCCCCTCGGCATGGGGAGGTGCAGGCAGCCCCACGCTGAGCCATGCTGCTTGGGGTGACCGACCCCATCTCCTCCCAGAGCAACCCCTGGGAGCTGGGTGCTCATGAATAAATACTGCCTCAGTGTTAAACTTGTATTTATGCATTTTCAGGAGTTTAAAAATATATATATCTGGTTTCATCTGCAGTTAAAGCACTTTAATTTAAGCTTTCCCTGTTTTGTTAAATTAGCTTCTACATCCTAATTAAGTACTTGTGCATTTCAAGATGGTAACCTCCTGTTTAAAGAGTAATGGCTCTTTCCTGTCCTGGGTCCCTCCTAATTTGCTCTCTGCCAAAGACTTTAGAGATAGCAGCTTTTAATTACAAGACAAGGGAAGTCACTGATGTGTCCCTACCACCTCGTTAAGGATTCCCTTTGCAAATGTTATCTTAGTGGCTCACTGCACTGAAGCATTCAGGGATCTCCTGCTATTCTTACTAGGATAACCAAGGAGCTGTGTCTACTTCTATCTTTTGCTTGAAACCATCTAAAATTTCTCTTTTCCTTAATAGAGGGTCTTCCAAAACATACCTGCTGGAAGCAAACCTGCCCCTTCTAAGGAAAGCAGAGAATATTTCCATGACCACATCATCTTGCCCCAAAACAAGGGGAGGAACACTGCAGCCAACCCACCTGGTTGTATATAACACAAATTCCAGCCGCCCTCCCCATGTGCCACTGGGAAGGTCTGAGCAGCTCCATGGGCATGCCAGGGCACCACTCTGCTCCTCACACACGAGGGCAGCGAGGAAGTCATCACTGACACTACCAGCTTTTATCTCCACTGTTGAGAAGTGGGTTCTGGCTTTCATCAGAGAGCTAAATTAACTTTCAGTTTGGCTTCTGATGGATGTATAATGAACTGCGCATTGTTCGGCTGGAAATCTTGGAGCTATTTTTCATTCCAAATGTCTTCTGAGCAGCGCGTTTGACAGGTTATTAAGATTTCAGTATCATTGTGGAAACATTTTTCTAGGTTTCATGTCTAGGATCAGAGAGGTTCACTGCACCTTCCCCTTCCCCACACTGTGTCCATCCCAGTCTGACGATCTCCAAAACCAGCTGTTCTTCAAAATTCAGCTTTTTTAAGTGACTGACTGAAGGAAACATTCCATAAGCTGTAGGAGTAATTATTTCCAGTTCTAGTTTCTCTGTTCTAGTTACCAAGCTGCATGGAGAATCACAGGATCACCAAGGTTGGAAAAGACCTCTAAGATCAGCCAGATCATAAGTGGTCACACCAATCACCAACAGAAGGGCTCACACATCATCTCACGTACTTAAGTGCAGTTTGTTCAGCTGTCTACCAGCTGTTGGCAAAGTTGGGTTTCTCTGAAAGACCACCAAACTGGGGACGAGGGCACTGGGCTCACAGGTCTGAAAGGAAAGAGTTTTATCATCCGACCTTCAACCCCGTTCTGCTTGTGCACTGTTTCTACCAATCCCACTTCCATGAGGTTTTCATGATTTTCTGTTTTCCAGGCAATTTAAAGAAGGCATTTTGGCTTACTGAAAGGGCACCCGAGCCAAACTCACCACTTGTTCTCATGTGTTGTGTCTTTAGTACCAAAACCCAAACTTTTCAATCATCAATCACAATGAAAATAGGGATATTCTGGGGACAGAAACCAAAGAAAAGGTAAACATGTACACATAATGAAGGCATGCTAGCAGGATAAAATCCCAGCCTCCCTGAATAACCATCCACTTCTGTTTCTGCATACTTTAATTATGGCTACCAAACTTTCTGGTAACTGACAGCAGAAGCATTGAGGTATAAAGTGATAATTTGTCCCTTGGCAAATCCAAATTCCTTCCTGTGGTTCTCACAGATTGGGATCCAGAAGCCCTACTCCCCTGGAAATGCACCTGCATGGGATGGGTGCAGTGGGAGAAGATGTTTGTATGGGGAGGTGGAGGATGAGGTGAGCCCTGACGGAAGGAGAGTGAATGAGAAATGGGCTGCAGAAGTGGTTTCCAAGGCCTGCACCTGGCAAATGGATTCCAGAGTTCTTCAAAAAGCATAATTTGATGACACAAAATACTTCTTTCCTGAGTAACAATGACAAGATGGATGCCTTTTGCTCACTCTGTTCTGACATAACCGTGTCTCGCTGTCTGAGTCATCTTGTCAGACTGCTCAACAAGACAGATATCCTCACTGGTTTCCAACACCACTGACTCATGTCCTATATTTCAGAACTTTATAAAAGAAAGGAAAAAAGAGATCCAATATATCAACAAAAATAGCTTTGTACTGTTGGTTGTTGTTTTTTTTTTTAGAGAAGGTGCAAAGAACTCGGAGCATCCCAACATCAAAGAAACCCTGGTGACAAATAATTGATTTTCGTAGACTCCTCAGATTTCAGAAATGCCATCTCTTATCTCTGATCCACACAGGAATGTTGGAGGATTATGAAACACATGAGAAGGACTCACCCACAAGTGCAGAGGTGGACTGCTGAGCAGGTGGGGCACCTACTACAGCAGTGCTGCCAATCTGCCTAGCAGACAGCAAGCAAAACAAACAGCCCTGAGCATTAGTGCATCAAGGAGAGAGATACCAATCCACCAGAGTGATCTCTGCAAACCCTTCCTGTATCATCCTGCATTTATTGGCTTCCCCAAATAAGGCATCTACCAGGCACAGCCAATTATTTTTATAAAACCTGTTGTATTTGCCAGGCTCAGGATTGCTGTGGGACAAGCACATATCCTGTGCTCTCTTGCAGCTCTCCAAGTAGCATGGACATGGCCCTAATGTAGAGATTCTGGAACTCCACCCAACAGAGAACCACTGGACTGGATCCCAGCTGTGTGTCCCTTGCTTCAAGCAGATGACATCGGTGTCCTGCCTGAGCACAAGGCTCCCCTGGGCCTCGGCTGCCCTGTCCTGAGCCCAGCACTCACCCTGAGCTCAACACTCAGTATGGAAGCACACAGCCTGAGAGCAAAGCTCTGAGAGCAGCAGGTACAAAGGAAATCGAATACACAAGGTAAAATTTCCACTGGCATTTAAATACTTCAGTACTCTGAAGGCCCAAAGTAACTAAGCAGAAAATAATTTCAAACAGTGAACTACTTCTGCTCGACCTTTTCGTCAGCTTCTCTCTCCAAAAATGAGAGCACAAAATATTATTTGCACAAGAGGAGGAACAGGGAAGATGGCTGAGCTCTGAGGGTCATTTGAATTAATGTAACTCCATGTTCAAACCTTGTCAGCGCATGATGAAGATTGAACTGTAATAGCTTTGCTTTTAACAACCATAATCTCCCCCTCTCACTAGTAGGTCTGATTTTTGCACCAAAATACTTGCTGAATGAATTGGATTTTCACATTTTCTGCCATTTCCCCCCCCCAAATGATATAAATCAGCATTTTATGAATGAATAAATGCCATCTGCCAGCTGTTAAAAACTTGCTTCCAAACTATAATATCTAGGTCATTTTCCTTCGTGACCCCGGTGCTACCAACAATAATTAAACTTGTTATGGAACCGAGAATATTTCAGTCTTTCTTTCTCAAGAGAATTCTCTTTTTTGAGAAAGGGAATTGCTGAAACAAACTGCTAACTGCCCAAGGCATTCAGCACTTGCCTTAAAAACATCCCTTCCCAGTCAGCCTTGGCCCATCTTTTGATTTACCCTCTCCTTGCTCAGCGCAATGAATTAATGCTGTGATGGCCACAGTGCAGCAAACTTGGGAAATCAGAATCATAGGCCATCCCGAGTTGGAAGGGACACATAGGGATCATTAAGTCCAACTCCTGGCTTCGCACAGCACCACCAAAAATCAGACCACGTGTCTCGGAACGTTGTCTGGACGCTCCTTGTGCTCCAGCAGGTCAGGGCTCTGACCGCGGCCCTGGGGAGCTTTCTATTTGCACCCTGCTCCAATGCAAAACCCCTTCCTATATCCAACCTGATGGAGCAGTTGAGATCAAGATGAAAGAGGGCACATCCAAAAACATCTTTGAGCATCTCTACATCGATCAAAGCCAAAGGAACAAAGTCTCCTCAATATCCAACATTACCAGACGTAAAATCATGGTTTCTTACTACTAATATCCCTAATGTTCTGTTTACTTTGGGTCCTGGTCAATGCTCACTGATAATATCGTGTATTATGTTAATGAACCCTAAGGGAAAGACAGCTATTTCTGTGCTGGCCTGAGCTGGTATGACATTACCCAAGAGAAAATCCCTTTCTGATGCACGTGCCCATCCCAAATTGGAAACTGTTGTCAGTAAAATAATTGATGTTCAGCACTTCTTGACATGTCTGCTTTTAATTAAAGCCTATTTTAATTAAAAAGGGAGAACAAATTTAAGGGAATCTGTCTGCCAGATGGCGATCCTTAATTTACCTCAGATGTGTCAGATGCAGCACGATGCCTTCCTGCCTAGCTGAGGTTGGTCAGATGTGTGAAATTACAGTTTTGCTCTGAAAAATCCTATGAAAAATGTCCAGTTACCCACGAAATGACAGGGTGTGTCAGTTCTTCCATTGATACCTGAGCTATTTAGGAATTCTGCCTTTGTCCTAAGATTTCTGATGTGGAAAGTCACTGGTTCAGCAATGAGGGATTCTGCAAAGACTCCTTCCTCCTGCTCTGCAGACTGGCAGAGAACACACTAATTATATTCTGTTAAAAAATTACTTGCAATGAATCAACTTAAATGGGACTTCCAGCTTTTTCCACTGTTAAGACCATTAATAAAATACAAACTCAGAGCATGTTCTCTCATAGACCATGTCTCTACTTGGAAGCAGTTTGTACAAGTTCTGCTTCTGGCCCATGGAGTTCACAGCTCCAGCGGAACAATTTCTAAGATGTAATTGGAAAATCTGTGCTGCAATATGGGTGAATATGAGACGGCTCCTCTCACTTCTACGTACTTTCCTTTCTGCCAGCTCCTCGTTTCGCACGCTCACGGAGGTGAATGAAAGGACTGCACAACACTGAAACAGCAAACTGTGCACACAGTGGACATTAACATTTTCAGCATGTTGTACCCCCTCATACATCATACATCAGTGAAAGAATTGCTTTGGAAATTAAACTGAGGATCCAGCCATGATGTGGCGCTACATTAGCTGGTTATGCATTGCAACTCATCACGATGGCTGAGCACCTCTCCAGTTTTGGATCACCTTCAGCACATTTCAGACTTCCACTTTGCTCTGTGGGACAGCACGTATAGATTTCCACTTTTTGGGCTATCACAGTTTTTATTTTAAACACTGAGGATTTAGGCTTGTTGCTACGCCAGAGCTGGAGCAGCACTGCAAGCAAGGGGCCAGGACACAACAAGAGCTGCAGAGGCCAACGGAGCAAGATTAAGTACCATTAAGTTACAGGGAAACCGACTGCAGTCACCAAATAAACCCAGCTAGCTTGAGCAGCTTTTATGTGAGGGTGTAAATCATTCTCAAACAGATCCGACCGCACACATTGAGGAACTGGTGTTTTATGTACGAGGATGGAGAGATGTGGGAATGGGCAGAGCTGTGAGTGGGCAAAGCACTGCTGCCTTGTGGCTTTCCTGCAGCTGTTCTCTCTTTCTACGACCGCATAAAACTTCACCTTATCAGTAACTCACATGAGGTGTAGCTGGTAAGAAATCAGATCCTTGCTATCTTGATATTTTGCTGCTGCAATACTCCACATCAAAGGTCAGCTGATAGCCCAGACCCCAACCCCACAGCAGGATTGTTGTGAGTGCATCCCATGTGCAACCAGGGCACTGCTAACTGCCCAAAGCGTTAATTTGGTGCTATTTACACATTCCTCAGATCCTAAATGCTTTCCCCCTTGGAAAGAAGTGATGTTCTTCAAAAGCTCGAGAGCTTCATGGCGCTTGCCCAGCAGAGCAGAACATCCCTGCAGCACAGGTGGCATTTGGAGATTTCCAGCTCACATTTCACACCATAATCATCCTCTTACACACTGCCATGACAATACTCAGGAGCCAACACAGCTAAATGCTTCTCTGCATACTACTGTGTATCTTAGAGGGCGAGGTTTTCAGTTTCAAAACCTCTTTAATTTGAATTTCAAAGTAGTTATAAAATATGAATTCCAGGGCACAGCATTAGCATAAAGCCATTCAGCATTATATATGCTGTCAAAAGTGCCAGGAAGAATTCCACAACTATTGCATTTCCATCTGGTAACATCTCCCTGCCCCGAATATTTGCATAAAATATTTCCACAATAAAGAGAAATTATGAAATGTAAACTCTTTACGTTATTTCAAATAGATAACTTCCCCATAGATAGATACTTCCAATAGGTACTTTCCCCCTAATCTATTGAATCGGCCCTATATTTTCATAGCCAAATCTCTTCTGGAGTTGTCCTATCTCCTATCTGGCTTATGGGCCAGAGTTAGACTGTAAATGCTGGATTTCCAGTGTTCTTCCAGATCTCAGGTAGCAGAGAAGAAAGTCAAGACGTGGCTGCAGCAAAATGTAGAGCAGAATAAAGAAATAAAATGCATTCTCGTTGTGTCGTTGCTCAGCTGTTTCTGTCCTGACCCCTAGAAGTCAAACCATGGGCAGGGGAACTTATCCTTATTGCAATGCAGCTCGTGGGGGAATGAGTGACCTTGCAGTACCTGCAGCAAGAGCACTGCTCTAAGGATTTGCCACACATCTCCTTTTCATTTTCAGCTGCATTTGAACAGAGCACTGTGGCTGCATTTGTACACAGAGTTGGACACGAGGTGCTTGTAACAGCAGAGATGATTGCCACATTAAAGCAAGGGAAATAACACAGGCATTTCAGCACTGTGTGAATGTTATTCATACTAGTTCTCTTCAGGACTTATTTCAGCAAAAAGGTCATGTGTATTTCAGCCAGAGAAACCAGGAAGTTTAATGCAAAGTCTATTTTCCTTCTTCTAACATGCACATTTATCCAATCCTTTCCGTGATTCGGCGTCAACTTTCAATGCCAAAGAGGGAGGAAATACAAAAAGGAAGTGTGTTTGTGTTTTGCAATCCATGCAGGTTACATGGAATGGGAAAACATCTCACGCAGGCAATTACAAATTACTACTCAGTCATAAGTAATTCTATTAAAATATAATTACATCTTCCACTTGGCCACGCCGAGGTTAATTCTCAAACCTCACGCACTTGTAGGCTTTAAATGGAGTTTAACAGGAATCACCAATCTCAAGCACGAGGTGCTGCTCACCAAGGGTGAACGCTATGCAGCCGTGCTATCAAACTTCAGCTCAATTTCCTTTTAAATCTTAACTTAGGGGGAAACAGAAGAAAAGCATGAGAATGTGATAAAAATGACTTTTAACCCAACTGTATATTGAGTCTAGACTTGCATAATTTAATAATAGTAAAAAAAAAAACCCTCTTTGAAGAGCCACAGCTGAGAATAAAGCAAGACACAGGCTGAAGCAAGCCTGCCCAGACATGATTCATCCTGGCGCGCTCCAAACGAGCACTTTCTACCAACCTACTTCCCTTTTAATAGAGTTTTATGGCCACGTTGATGCAATAATGCTTTATGTGCAGTGAGGTTTGAGCGCCTGGCCAGATTCTACCAGTTCTCAGGACCTCTCACGTTGCTGGCACCAACTTTTCCATCACCCAAGAGTTACAGCGTACAGCAAAGGCTTAAGACAAAAGACAGTGATGCTGTAGAAGATCCAAATAATGCCCTTCAGTGATGCTAGAAAATGCATTCATTGAAAGCCAGTGGGGCTGGCATTCTTCTGCTGCACTGAGGGGGATGCAGTAACAGTCTCTAATTTCTTTGGCATGATTACACAGAAACCCAGTTCTTCTGCTCTGCGTGACCCCTAGCACACGAAATAAAGCTTTTCTGTTCAGCCGAGAGCCAGGACTAAAACATGGGGCATGGCAGAAATGCCCTCCCAAAGGCTGAAAGGACAGCTATGCCACACAGTACTCAGAAATACAGATCCACGCTTATGCTGAAGGCTACCAGGGAAACAAAGTATGGACATCTAAAATTGGAATATCTCCACATTGAAAAATACGACTATTCTTAATTTTCTAGATCATTAAACCTCCTCTTGAGAAGTGAGCTAAGAAACCTGGGGATATTTTTACCACGCCAGGTCAGGTTTGAGGATATCTAATAGCATTTTGATTCAAGCTTGCATTTGCAGGAGATCAGTGTCTTCACAATGCTTTCTCCGTGAGGGAGCAAGAGTCTGTCCTGAAAGAAAGGTCACAAGCAGCGTCTGAGCACCAGCTGCCAAGTTTCCTCTCATTCTGGTTAAGGTCACAAAAGGATCTGTTTCATCAAAGACCAGGTTGGATGGAGCAACCTGGTCCAGTACAACATCTGGAGGTTGGTGGCCCTGCCTGTGGCAGGGGGTTGGAACTTGACGATCCTTGGGGTCCCTTCCAACCCAAGCAATTCTATGATTTTATGATTCAAAGAAGTTCCTGCAGATGCACTGAGCAGCTCAATGTATGGGATGAAACATGCTGGATTTCTGTGCGATTTCTATGTGCAACACCTAAGCTCTCCTGAGCCTCACAGATTCCTACCATGCTGCCCTAGAGATGACTGATGTCCCACTCAAGGTCTGTTGTTCTGGGGGATTTTTTCAGACAGATTGAAGAAAGCTGAGAAATGGGAAAGGGAGGAGAGATCTCAGAGCAAAAGGCAGAACATACCTTACCATCAGTAAGAGATGCATCAAAATGGGCAAATGGACACCAAGAAGCCATGAAGGCACACTGGGACTTCCAGTGATGCTGTCTACAGAATTAGAATTTTTACTGCTCTGCATCACCACAAACTGCTGATTTCTCCATAGCACATCCATGCTGCATTTTCCTTTCAGGTGCAAAGGCTGTTACTGAAACTTGGCTTCAAGACTCAATCTTTGGGTTTTCGTCATTCCAAGTTTGCAAATTATACACAGAATAAAATTCAAATGATGAGCACTCTGCGCTGCTGAATTTCCAGGAATGCATGCAGCAGGCTTTTGCAAGTTAGGATAAACAGCTCTGCATTGCACAAATATACCATGCAGTTAGCATGTAAAGTGTTATCACATGATAACCCACTTATGTTTCACCACTGCACTTGTTTCATTTAAAAATAAAATCACCAGGAAGGATCTTATTCCTGCATGCAAAGCTTTCTCTTCCTTTCTATCCCCAAAGTGCTCTTTAGAACAAGATGTTCCTTCTGCTCTTCACTAAAATGGTAATACTTCATCCAACAGGCATTACAATATCTAAGACTTCTGGACAACATCATGATCAAATATAATAACATGATATTTTTCTTATCTCCTCAGAGTACCAAAGTCATTTTATTATTTTGAAGGTGGTTTGAAAGCATTTTAGCTACATCCTTGCTGAAGCAACACGAATGTCTTTAAAGCTATCCCACTGCAAATGCGTCAAGAACACTCTTGAAATTCCATGCACCTGAAAATCTGTTTGAAACATATTCTATTGTATTGAATTCCTGTCTGAAACAGCAGATTTAGGCAGCTGATGGAATATGGCAGATGCCCCATTCGTTGCGTTATCATTTCATACAATCCGCCCGTAAAAGCCCCAAGAGAAGGATGTACTGTCTGCCCATGAAAAACAACCCACTGCTGTCTGTGGCTTATGGAACAGCAATAGAATTTTAAATACCTTGGAAAGACCAAAGCTCAACCATTTACATTATTCTAGCAGCATTTTTTCTAGCTGAATGGCTATATTCAGTCTGACAATGAGAGGAGTAATACAATTAAACCAGCACCGTAATGAGGAACTGGAAACACCGGTCACAGCTTGTAAAACAAAAGCTTCTAAATTCTAAAATAACGAAGTAACACGACTGCTGCACAAGATGTGAAGAATGCATTATTAGACACAGCAGTAAAATGCCACATAATACATACTACAGCATTACTCTTGTACCCACGTTTCTCCTGATATTAACTGCCCAGGACCAACACTGCCCTGCTCCAACAAGAGGAACTTTGCTTAATTAAATGTCTCCAATGAGGGACAATTAGAGAGATCCAGGTGTGCCCTAAATAACAGCTGTCCCACAAGCAGGTGGGCTGAGAGCCCACACAGCTAACTCAGCAGGTAACTCAGCTCAGTGCAAACCCCAATGCACAGCATGGGACGCAAGTGAAAGGGTAAGATGTTAAAAAGGATAAAACCACCCCAAACTGGCAGGAGCCAACAATGAAGAAAAGGTTAAGCATCAGTCAAGAGGAATAAAGTGGACAACCAGTGTGTTGGTGAAGCTCTTGATCAGCTCCTTAAGGAGAAAACCAAGAGTTTGTGCTGCCAGCCCAAGTACAGTTTTTGGAGCCCTGGACACAATGAACAAAATGTTACTGTACAAAAGAGCATGAGACAAGAACAAAGTAATGGGAAAATCTTTCAAAATTCACTGTTCAACTACAGGAATGGGTAGGAAATGGAAGCTTTGGAGTACCAAGTGGAGGAGGCACATCATGGCGGGGGCTTCAGAGGCAGGGAAGCAGTGAGGGGTGGGGGCAGCCACCTCAAATACTGCCAGAAGCAGAAAAGAAGGAACTTCTTCCCTTAGAATATCACTCCATGTTCATTAAACATCTATTTGTTGGGCCTCACCGTGGACAAAGCCTAAGAAGGAAATGGCCAAAAGCAATTAGTGGCAACACAAGAAATCCCAAGGACACCCAACCCAAGAAGGAAATGAGAAGACAGGAGCCCCAGCCTAACAGTGGATTCCAAATACCAAACAGACCTCATCCATACCACATAGTTAAATTAAAAGTGTCTTAGGCTTGATTATCTTGGCAGCCCCAGCATGGTGTAGATATTGGACAGAAGTCACTCAGCGAATCCCAGCCTGAGGCCCAATGCAAACCACTGTTGCAATGTTTCAGGAAGGCATCTGTTGCTGATGGGAAGCAATTTTCCCAGGGTTGCCCTCCACACGGCCGGACCCCAGGGTGCAACAGGGACCCCACGTGCCCCAGGCTGGGTATATGCATGGTGTGGAGCAGATCAAGTCTGTGCCTACATTTACATTATTAAAACCACATCATTTGTGATGGCGTATTCCTGATAAGCGTTACTGAACATGGCAAATTAGGTGATAATTTCATATCCAATATCCACAATATCAATTCTCAAACAAAACAATGACCAAATACATCAGAAAACTCTACCTTAATATGTTTAAGAAAAAAAGTTATTACCTCAGGGAAGGCTCTGCTCACAGAACTATTAGTATTAGCACCCAGTTGTGCAAGAACTCATTTTGAAAATGATTCTCTGCTGCGCATTAATGGCACAGAGAAATAATGCGTGATCATTTTTAATAGAAAAATTGACAGCCAGGCTGTATCAAGCTGATTTTATAAAGTAATTTGTTCTTGGAATTTGACCAAAGGAAAAATGGATAGACAGCATTAAGAGGTCAACCAACCACATAGTAATTTACACTTAACAAATTCAAGTTATGACTAAGATTTGATAATTCCTGTATGGAAAGTTAATACATCACCTTAATGCTAAAATTAAGACCTTTTCAAAAGTACTCAGAGCTCCTAGAATGCTATTCATACAAAGTCGATCTGGGTTCAGTTCTGCCATGCAGGTGCCAGCTGATCTCATCAGCTTTTACCATTCCGCCGCTCTGCGCCGTGCCCTACGCTTCTTGCTGTGGATCTAACACAGCCACAATGTGGGGCATGCTGCTGGAGGCACGCCACGCCGTTCAGCAGTAGGCAGAGCTGCCAAATCTTCTCTCAAGAGCAGCGCCCTTGAGGCCTGGGCTTACCTCTGCAGAGCGTGGAGCAGATGGGGAATGAATCACCCCCAAGGAGGCGACTCTCCGCTGCGCCGCCTTTGTCTCTGCTCAAATTGCAATGGCTTTCCTTCCAATGTGAAATAATTCCCCACTTTCAGAGAAATTGCCTAAGATAAGATGGGCTTTTTCCTTAAATGTATTCCTTTGGCAGAACCGTTCAGCGCATTCGCCCTCCTAAAATGTCACATACATCTTACTGATGAACTTGAGCTGACCCTAACAAGTTATTTCATATGCGTAAGCAGTCAAGCTGGCTCAAAAAATGTAGTTATTGAGAGAGATTTAGAACCTCATGAAGACCAGAACAATGTTTGCTATTTCACTGCTTAGATTTGCAGCAGTGAAAGAAATAGCTAAAATTGTTAGTATTTATTCAGGTAAAGGTACGCTTTCCTAGTATAATTCACCTAGAAATTTATTTTAGGAGCAGAAATAAATACCCTCCACTTCCGGAGAATATAAGCTGAACATATGTGGAGAGCTACACCGTTCTCGTGTAATGCACACCATTAAAGGGATGCTGTCACATTGTGCTATCACTATAGCCACTAACACACTTTGATGGATTTGGCTCTGGCTGTTCTAACAGGGTTCTCCCTACATACTAATATGTTTCTATTACATGTATTTTATGTATTGAATTCCTGCTGGTCCTAGTAATCACGACTCCATTGTTTATTACTTACACTTTGTACATTTTTTTTCCTCTGCTTTGGTAACATCAAAATATAATTAATTGCAGCAAGCAAAGCTAGTTACCCCAGGGAAATCCTGTTCTCACACAACCCTTAGTTGAAGCCATACCTCCCACACAACTGATAGACAGAGAAATTAAACAACAACAGCGCGTCAGTTGGAACGCCCCAAGTTCTAAATCAAACTTGCTGTTTTTAAGCATCATCAATACCAAACATGGTAAACCTGTTGTTAGACATCACTCCAAAGCCTCCCCCCGTTCCAGAAGTCTGCTGGCATAGCTGTGCTTCACCCCAGCAGCGTGTCCCTGCTGACTATTCCCACACAATTACGGTTCAGAAATGTCTCGTTAGACATTTTGTCATCAACTGAGATCATTTTTGAATTGATCTTGCCACTACTCAACTGAAATGTATCAAACTGACTCACCGCATCGATAGTCAACATTCAATAGATGCACATAAAGAAACCTATCAGCCTTCTGCTACCACCAGCAAAACCAAACTGAGAGTGTCCTTTTGTAACACAGCACTAAAAAGCCCCGGGGGAAATTACTTGTAAGAGTGTTAGATGCGCACAGAGCAATCTGGAACGATGATGTTGTGTACACAGATAAATACAAACACATCGCAGGAACTATTTCTACATAAAATGCCCATTCAGAAGATAAATGTTGTGCTGGTCCAGAAGCTTTGTGTAGACTCACTTCCATAGCAAAGGGCTAAAATTGTCTGGAGTGAATTAAAAGAATTGAAAATAACATTTGTTTCCATATTCATTTAATTTTAAATGCTTTCTTATAGCCCACATCAGCGTTAATGTTTCCCACAAAATCATCCAATATTTGATTTCTAATTAAGCCCTTTTCTTTCCAGTGGTTGATCTGTCTTCCTGATCTTTAATTACATTTCCATCTACGTTATTCAACAGCAAATGCAAAGATTTGCATTTTTACATTATACAGAAATCACTTGGTAAATGTTTATCAAATACAGCTCCTTCTCCCTTTTGCTGTTCATGGGTTGATGAAAGCAGCCTTGTACACACAAGACAATGCTCCCTGTAGAAATGCTCCTCTTCCTTCTACGTGTACCTATGTAAACTCAAGGAGCTGCTTGTCAGGATTGCACTTGCTTAAGGAATTTGGTACTTCCCTTCACCTCTGCTGTCTTCTCACTGCTCCTATGTAAGCAAACTGTGATTTGTAACCAGTGTTGGCGTACAACAGAGGACAAACACTGACTTCAGCTCAGGGATCCCTTGCATTTGGGTACCTACAAATGTCCAGAAGTTACAGACATATTTTGTTCCACTTTTAGAGCCAAACCTTAATAATTCACTGGGCCAAAAGAGTGCAGCTTTAGAGGTACTGCACTGATGTGGAAGGAATACCAACCACATTGGGTTTGCGGGGGCAGAAAGAATTCAATACTGTCTCTTCCCAAGAAGACCTTTTCTTTCCATTTTACTGCCTTCATATCAAGTAAAACAAGCTCTTATTTCATAAACCTCTTTGTTTTGGATTCATTTTGCCATGCGGGCTCTACTAATCCATGCTAGACAAACAGAAAGAATAATTCTCTATTTGACCTTCTGGAACAAAATTATAAGGTTTTTTTTTTGGCAAGGGGATCAGTATGTTGCTACAGAGTGCTTTGATTTAAAATATGTACAACGTAGTGTATTAATTCATTTATCACAGTTAATGTCTCTGAGCTTCTCTGCAATATAGAATAACAGATTTGTAAGAATTGAAGCAAGTCACGCTTTCCATTTGGCTCTGGAGATCACTTTGCTAATCACCACAAATTACATTAGCTCATGGAAGATTCACCTAAACAAACTACTGCCCTATTGCTAATACTGCTTGGTTACTGCCAGAGGTAAAAACCTATTTGTACAGTCCCAGCTCGTTCTGTGCATCCCCTCCATCCACACCTATTTAAGACTGGATTACTGGGGCATACTTGAACAATTCCTGTTAATAGTTTAATATTTACTCTTGGAAACAAATTAGCCACGGAGAAAACCAATGGCAGAAACATTTAGCTTGAACAAGGGCAAAACAACAGGATTACTAAATCATGCTTATAGATGCCATTCCACTTTCCAGAAGAACAGCATTTTTCTCAAATACGTCCCTCCCAGCAGAGCTGTCCTGCACTTGGCGTCAGACAAAGCATGAATTCCATTTGGAAAGTTGGAACTGTTTTTGGTTACCTAAACATGGAACTCCAATTTTGTCAGTGCATTATAGGGTATTTTCCTATTTTAAGTAAGACAGAAGGGCAGGGTTGGTTTGTATTGCTTAAGCAGCTAGAAGGAAGGAACAAAACAAGAAAGGATCCAAAGGGAAGAAAAAAGGGCAGAGCAGCAGTTGAGGGTCCCCTTTTCAGCCAAGAGAGATGGCTTGAAGTGAGAGGAATATTTAGTGTACTTATGCTATACTCAAGACAGAAAACATTCACAGCTGCACACAGGGGAAGCCGTGAGCAGGGGGAATGGAGAAAGCAGAGAATGAGGGAGGGAATAACAGAACAGGAGGAGAAATGGGAGATGGAGGGCTGTGCTGTGGTGAGGAATGTCCCAGACAGCAGGTTTCATGAACCTGGCCTCCTTTCCTCGTGCACCACCTTCAGACAGTTGTTAGAGCTGCTCCAAGGGACACTAAGCTCAGGGGCAGGCACTGATTTGCTCTGATCTAGTGAGAACTAAAAAGCTCCATGGTTTATGTCACTTAGGTCGGAGTGCGAGACCTGCAACAGAGCAGTAATTAAAGCTTAAATGGCACTGAAGTGTAGGATATCACAGCCACAGTTCTGCTGGATAGCTAAGGGAGTCAGTGCTAGGGAGAAGAGAAACACCTACCCTTTTCTTTGTGTGCCTTCTGCTATGGGGCTGGGCAGGAAAACGCATTTGATGTCACTTGGTTCTGCCACTTCCCCCTTTTGTATCAGTCTTTTAACCAAAGCATGCTGCAAAATCCTTTCAGACAGGATATGGCAGGAAACATGCAAGCCTCACCTCTGAAGCACAGGCGTTGTTCAGCATTCAAAATAAGCAAAATTAACATCTGTACAATCTATGCTGCAACTGGGAACAATGAGACAACTTCCCAGGACCAAAAGGTCAGAGCCCCTTCAATCATAACGTACAAAATCCCAACATCCAGATATCTGCCAGATGCAGGGCCTGGGGATTGGGCTCAGAAAAAGTTTTAAACCTGCTGTGAATGGAGACTAGATTTGACTGTAGACCTTTTTCTTGCTTCTAAACAGCAGTGCCTTACAGCATAGAAATCCAAGATCACTTTGGCTAAAGGTGACACAGTTTATAAACACACAATATTATAACTGTGTGATTAATAACATTACATATAATTGCATTCAGGACATCTTTTTCCTAAGCCACAAGGGCAACAACTTCTAAAAAGGACTTTAAGTTTGAAAGACATGCCATTGCTCAAGACTTTTTCCAAAAATGGACGCATTCCTTAACTCTCAATCTACACTGCAGACCACTGCAGAGAAAGGTAACCAATACAAAACAAGGGAAAATATATTTAAACTCTGATTCTCGTTTGGATGAAATAACATCTATTAAAAGGTTGGGAATAGCTGCAAGGAAAGCAAACTGCTATTGAAGAGTTAAAAAACTGTTTGGTGAGCAGCACGTGGTAACAGCATGGCTGTTATTTTTTTTTTTCCTTCTTTTCCATTTACAGAAGTTTGCATTTTGTGATGAGAGTGGTCGGAACTGTTGATTTTCTGGAGAGATGTTCGCCCCCACACTACGAGCAGCGACACAACGTGCATTTTATGATTCAATAAAAAAGCCACTTCAGCTCTGGACACTGTAAGCAGTCATGGATTTTACTATCAAACCTGCATCAGAATAGCTATTTTGAGTTTGTAGTACAGAAAATGATGTACGCACAAGATAAGCAGTGGAACCCAGCAAAGCTGTATATGCACGATTATTAAATAGAATAACAAAAACTTTTATGAAGAAATCAAATACCAGTGTATTTTATCTTCTATTTTACTCCCTCCTCCAATAATAAGCTAAGTAAATTATCTGCTAATTCATACTAACTAGAACTGTTTTTTTTTTTTAATTGCAGCCCAAACTCCCAAGGTTACAAGAAATTCAGTCAGATAAGAGTCTTAATTAAGAACACAATGACTTGCAAACATTTCTTTGCAGTTGTCTATATTATCTCTGATTTAATATGCTCCGTGCCCAGCTAATTTGCTCCAGGTCCCACCTATTGCTTTGCAGAATCAAAGAATGGCTGAGGCTGGAAGGCACCTCTGAATGTCACCTCCCCAACATGGCGCCTGAGCACAGCTACCTGCAGTGAGCTGCCCAGGTCCGCATCAGGTGGCGTTCCAATATCTCCAAGAAGGGAAACTCCGGAACTTGAGCAATGTGTGTCAGCGCTCAGTCACCTTCACGCTGTAAAAGTATTTCCTTGTGTTCATGCTGCATTTCACTTTGTGCTCATTGCCATTTTGTTCTGAACACAAGAGAACAAATATTACGTACCGGATACCGACATGGGCTTGAACTGACATGATTTTCATTCTCCAGGAAGCCCTTTGAGGCAAAGTAGAAATCTTGTGTTTGATGCGTATTTGTTTTATGTGTTTGGCTGCAACTTGAGTACTTTCTTCAGTTTTGGGCTCCTCACTACAAAAAAGACTTTGAGGCCCTGGAACGTGTCTAGAGAAGGGCAACAAAACTGGTGAGGGGTCTGGAGTACAAGTCTTATGAGGAGCAGCTGAGGGAGCTGGAATTGTTTAGTCTGGAGAAGAGGAGGTTCAGAGGAGACCCTACTGCACTCACATCTTCCTGAAGGGAGGTTGTGATGAGGAGGGGCTTGGCCTCTTCTCCCAGGCAACAAAGAGGACTGAGGAAAGGCCGCAAAGAAGGTCTAGATTAGACATAAGGAAGGACTTTTTCTCTCAGAGAGTGGTCAGACGCTGGAATGGCTGCGCAGGGAGGTGGTGGAGTCGCCGTCCCTGGCAGTGGATGAGGCGCCTGGATGTAGAGCTACAAGATCTGGTTTAATGCTTGTGGTAGCAGTGGTGATGGGAGGACGGTTGGACTAGATGATCTTGCAGGTTGTTTCCAACCTTGCAATTCTATGATTCTATGATCCTATGTTGCATTTACAGCCACTCCAGCACAGAGGGAGGGAGATCGTGGAAACAAGCAGCGGCCCCAGGGCGGCCCCAGCCCGACCCGTGCGGTGCGCGCCGGGGGGGGGGGGGCGGAGCTGTCCGCAGTGCTGAACGGGCGGCGGTGCCGCTCTCCGCAACGCCGGAGGCCCCGGGGTCGCTCCGACCCAAAGCGGGGACAAAAATGCGTTCGCTTCCATACCAGTGGTTTGGATTAGATTACAAAGGAATGAAGAAATAAATAAATTAAAGCCAACACCCCGCCGCAATTCTCTGAGAAGTCTGGACCCGGGGCTGTCTCGCACTAGCTTTTGCCTGTCTGCTGAGGATTATCAGGTTTTCTGTGGCTTTCACAGATTATGCCTTTGAGACTGAACTATTTGAAGAGACGCGATGTTATCAGACAAACAGGTCACACCCGCAGCCAACTGCCAGTGGGACATATCTGGCATCATCTTCATTTATTTTCTGAGTAGCTACAGATACTGTTCATTTCTGATGGAAAAGGAAACCAGGAACTTAGCCACAGACCACGGAGAAAGGTGAATTCTGCCACCTTTCTACACAGTGACAAGAAAGAAATTAAAGAAGATTATTTTCAAACCTTTTTGTTGCTCCTTTTTTTTTCATTAATTATTCTTCATTTAAACTAAAAATGTAAAAGGAAAGCAGAAGTAACTGGATATGATACAGATGCTTATTGTGTGCTCCTCATCCAGTAATCTGACAAGTGATTGACAGTAGGCATTTTCTAGCAGCTAGAAAATCACCTGTACTACATACACACAAACACAGTTGGCAAACCCCCTCTTTGTGGCCTACAAAGCTGTAGTCTAACAGGAAAAATCTGTTTCCCACCTCATCACTGAAGTTACATCCATTCTGCTCATTATATCTGTATTCTACTGGGAGGAAGGCCCAAGGGAACACTGCATACTACAGCACAAACACTTAGAGATGGCCTCATTGCTTTTTTCCCCACTGTCAAGAATGATACTGGGGCAGAGGGAGAGGAAGGGAATCTGTTACTTTCAGGTAAAACTTCAGTATTATGTAACTGGTATCAATTACAGGTAAAATCATAAGAGTCAAATTCACATAAAAGCAGTTTAGCAGGCACTTAGACAATTTGACCTGACATTTTAAAAGAGAACCGATTTATTTTAAACAGGAGATGAAATCACACTGTGAACAATTACAGGTCTTTATCCTCTAAGTTTAATCTCCAAATAAAATTAAAAAAAAAAAAAAAAAAGGGACTTTAAAATCTTGTACTGGCACTTGTAGGCAACAACATATAAGGCATTCATTTGTCTTTCACTGATTTATGGTACTTTGCTTAACTAAATAGCAGAAAATCTTCTATGCTTTTGAAATTCATCTTTCACCATTTCCTTCTCAGTCTCAGGTGTTGTTGACACTTCTGGGTCAGAATCATTTTCTCTGGTTGTGGGTGCACTGCCCTTCCTCCCATGCTGCACTCAAGCTATGTGTGTGCTATGAGAAGGCCGTGTGTTTGATTCCAAGCATTTTTGACTGGGTATTACAGGCTTTTCATAGGATTTCAGTTTCCAAGTTTCAATCAGTTTTTCTACTACCAATCTGCACATTCTGTCTTATTCTCTAAGAACAGAAAAGTTTCAAGGGCAAGAGAGTGAAAAAACATTTTTAACTACGACTTCTATCAGCCCAGTTCCTCACTTCCTCTTACAAATGCCTCAGGAGGTTTGTAGTCATAGTGGAAAAGAGCTTCTCTTTCAGCTACAAATGACCAAACGTTATTCTACACTCTCCAGCAACACACCTGTTGCACGTGCTGATACTTCGTTTTCAGGTATTATTCATCCAATTAAGAGCTTCAAAATTCTACCTCACTGCAGCTGCTGGACCCATGCACATGGTACCATGCACAGGTACAAATAGATATTTGGTGTGTGCAGTTTCAATACCCATCCTGCTGCAGCAATCTGCATTTGTCAGCCTACAGGCTCTCATTTGTTTTGTGGACATGAGATTCTGTCTTTCATCATTGAAGTAGACGACTACTTTTTCACCCCCAGAAGTACCTGCGATGCAGCTGAGCAGAGCACCAGGAGGCTTGCACAGCAAAAGGAAATCGAAAACCAGGATTAGATTTCAGCTGAATTAAGTGGCTCTGTTGTGACAGTGGTTTCTCAAAATACTTCATAAATTTTTCTCTCCCATCTGCAAATCACCGCTTATTGCTAACATATTTTGGCATGCTAGCTGCATTCTGCCTCTTTGGAAAAGAGATGAAAAACCTCTCCAGGGAGCACAACTCTCATTTTGACTTTCCCTCCCTTCCAAATTTTTATTTGGGAGACTTCATACTGCTCAGCACAGTGCACTTTTACACAAAGACTAGCATTAAGATTATTTCTTAGGGCAGCAGCAACACCGCATTCGATCACAATTTGTCCTCAGTGCATGCGTTCAAGGACCTGCATGGGTGACCCACTGTTAGCACTGCTGTGTGCTCTCCTCTGAGCTCACCACACAGCCAGGACCACAATCCACAAAGGACCACAGCTGTTTTATTTCTTTAGAGGTAAATATGAAACAAACTATCCTGGACTTGCAGATGTAGTGCTTCCCCACCAGATCTCACACCTTCAACCATCTCCTCTTAGGCCACAGATATGGCTTCTCCTCACCTCCTTCCTCTGCTCCTGATGCTCACAGTGTCCCCCAGCACTCTCCAGTGCAAGCAGAACAATAACATAAATCTGATTTTAAAGGGTTTGGGAAGACCTTGGAAAGCACAGAGGCGTTTGTTGGAGTTGTAGTGCCTCAGCTGAGAGCCGCAGTGCGGGTGCCCCAGATCTTTGGCACTGCAATAGCCAAGGACACACAGAATGGGTTCTTTTGGCCTTCAGAAACGTTCCCTGAGTTTTCAAAGCTTATTGGCACCGGGCACCAGACAAGTGCCAGACAATATTCCCATCTTCCTTTGCATTAAACAAGTATGATGCAGCAGTTGGATGAACAGGCATTAACCCAATGTTAATGCAAACTATGCAGTAATTCTAGTGTCTCAAGCTGCATGTTTCACATCACTACAACTCAAGTGAGATGTACTCACTTTCCTGTAAGATGCAGAAGTGCTGAGAAAGTGTTGTTTTCCCAAGGAGGTTCCCGTGGAGGGCTGGGGACCCCACAGGAGCTCTGTGTGTGGGGCAGGGGGGACCTCTGGTGGTGGCTGTGCCTCTGCCCCAGGTAACAGCGGGCCCCCAAGTTATTTCTCTCATTACAGGAGCTTAATTCGCTCGATATGTGAGACATCGGCACATAACCCAATGCTGAGACACACTTTATCATCCTGGCCTCCAGCTATGAGCACGAGGCACCTAAAAATAGAGCAGTGTGCTCTCAGTAATATTTCATTAAGTGCTGTCAAACCCGATGCTGCCTGCCCAACCACAGCCATGCCACAAAAATAGCAGCTGCAGGAAGCAGCTCACCTCTTGTCAGGTTTAACCTGGATAACACAGCCCAGCAGAGGAAGAAGTTGAAACGTCCTCTAACTTGCAGACCAGAAGTACAAAAGTCATGGCTGATCCCTGGGACCATGCTGTGCTCTGCACCGTGGGGCATTTTTCCAGCTTTGGACTCAGCAAACAGGCTCCAAAGATGCAGTTAAACTAACAGTCACCACCTCCTCACACAGACGCTTCATCTGTTTTGAGAACCCCACTGGCTTCTCCACTATGCAGTGAATTTGGAAGTCACCAAATGCTGCCCTATGATCTCCACCAAAGCTTCCGTAAGTAAGCACCTTGCCCTCATGCTGATGCCCTGCAGGGTGTGCTCCCAACTGCCCCACGTGCTCCCAGCTGGGCAACACGACAGACCTCACCTGTACTTATAGGGACAGCCTGACATGCTGGCTTTTTTTACCTCGTATTTTTTTGAAGCTATTGAATTACTTTCTGCACTCGGGTCCACTGCTTCCTCAAAACAGATGTATGCTGTCTCCAAGCTGAAAGCAGTATTTATAGGCTCGATATCTATCTGATTTATTGACCTAAAAAACCCTACTCCAGGGACAGCCACAAAGCCACATAATATTTCCTAAAATTGGCTCCTGGTTTGGAGTCACTGTGACAAGAGGAGCACAGCCTCCACCAGCAGCTTCCCAGTATGCATTTGGTGCATCGCTTCCAAAATCAAGCTTCATTTTTAATCCCTAGATCAACTTCCCCAAGTCTCTTTTAGTAAAACAAAATAATGCCAGAAAACATATTGGTTTCTTGGAAGAACACCAGAATTTGCCACTTTTTTCTTTTTGGAGAACAGCAACACGAAATGCCAAACAAGCACCCAAGTGAAGAGCTTCGCTTACAACAGAAAAACCAAAACACTTTGGAAACATCTTTTTTCCCCACTCAGAGCATCACTGCAGTGTGCAGTACACAGTGCTCCTATGATGATGATTTCTACGACAGATCTATGTCTCACTTGCACAACACCTGTCACGACACCCAACTGTCCCCTTACACATCCATTTGAGACGCTGCAACGACTTTCATTTCCCACAGAGCCCTCAATGGGAGCCACCAAAAAGGAGCCCACAGATCACCGTACCCAAGGCTGTACTCACCGGTGTGCTGCTGTCCGAAAAGGTGTTCATGCTGATGGAGCTGCTCATCTTGTCAGAGGACAGGGAGGGCGGAGAGGGGCTGCGCTTGCCCAGCTGCTCCTGGCGCTGCAGGTACTGCCGCCATGCGCGCTGGATGCTGGGCAGACAGCAAAGCACACAGTTGGTGAATGCATCCACAGGAAGGATTTATGCTAAGAACCACTGAGGTTGGAAAAGACCTCCAAGATCACCCAATGTTCCCCACTGCAGCGTGTACCTCGGTACAACATCTAAACGTGGTGGTCTTATCTTTGTGCGCTTCGTTTTGAAAACTATCGTGCACTGCTACCCTGTGTAGGACTTCCACTGTCACTACTAGCATATCTTGAGATACTTGTTAAGTAGATGGAATTCTTTATTACCTCTGTAGGCCTTGTATTATGCACTCCTGGTGTATCTTGGGATGCCTGTTAAGTAGACACAATTCTATATCTCTAATCCTTCAATCACTTGTGTGAGTTTAAATCTAAGACTACTTAACTCAGCAATTCTCTCACAGCTTGCAAACACAGAGGAAGACAATTATCTGCTTAAAGGAACTAACAGCATAAAAATCTTACACCAGTAATAAAGATTGTAATACAGACACGGTTGGCCCTTCAGAGCCAGCCCAGCACCCTCTGAAATCCACCTCCCACTGCCAATGGGACTTAAAACTGCTCCAGAGCAATGTGTGGGAATGCAGCAGGAGCTCTGCTTCCAAACCCTGAGCTTCGACTGTGAGGAGGAGTAAAGCCAGCCGAGCCCACAGCCCCTGAGCACCTGCCTGGGCAGCGTTCTGCAGTGCTTTCCCTGGCTGCAGCTCGACAGGTGGCAGTGCAGCACCACCGGAGATCCTTGCTGTCAAGTCTGTGCTGCTAACAGCACGGATGTGAAAGGAAATTATGGAACAAGCTGACAACCCCACGGAAAAACAGGGCTAAGTTCTGACCCGAGGCTCATCTCAACTACGGGCAGTGCAATGAGACTGCAATGTTCCTTTGGGGGATTTTTAACGTTTGATTCACTGGCAGATGAATTCAGCAAAGCCTTCGCCATGCCTGGTGATGGGGTGCAGCACCCTGACCTCGGTGTGCTCTCAGCTCTGCAGAGCTCCCTGGTTGCTCTTCCAGCAGCACTGTGCAACCCTGGGGGCTCAGCACCAGCCCGGGCACTCCTTGCTGTGACCCTCAGCCCCACTCCTGCTGGCAATTTGGAGGTGTGAAATACAGACTGTGCTC
Source organism: Lagopus leucura (assembly GCF_019238085.1). Lineage (NCBI taxonomy): Eukaryota > Metazoa > Chordata > Aves > Galliformes > Phasianidae > Lagopus > Lagopus leucura. The sequence continues at coordinate 1,546,300 of NW_024962280.1, read as the reverse complement.
CTCCCTTCTACAGGAAGCCTTACAAATGCTCTCTAGTGCAACTCGAAGGATCCAAAGCCTTTCCTACAGATGTTTATTGTCCTAGGAATGCTCTTTCCACTTTGCCTTTGTAGTAAAGGTGTCACTTCTGCTCTGAGTTCCACAAGCAGGAAAAAAACCCACACAGCCCCCAGATGTTGCTGCTAAGACCTCATGGCTCTCTCCAGCTCTCTGGCAGGAGGTTGTGGGGAGGTGGGGGTCAGTCAGCCCCTGCTCCCAGGTAACAGCAATAGAGGCCTCACGTTGTGCCAGGGGACAACGCACGTTTTAGAGCAATTTGGATTGGTCAAGCCCCACGTTGCTTTCATACAACAGCTTTAAGATGGACAGGAATATCAACTAAAGCCCCCAGGTGCAAATGCCAGTGGAGGAGCTTCCAGTAAATGTGTTTTGCTTTAAAAAAGAACTTGCATCTTCACATCTCAAGCATTTACACTTCACATCACCTCAGCTCCATGCTCCACTGCAAAACATGTACCAGTAGTATTTACATATTTATGCTTACATGTATTTTCCATTCTAAAGCACAAGAATAAACTGAAGTTAAGGTACAGCTACCCCTCTCAGAAGCTCTCTGGGCTTTTCTTTTCATTGCATTTCTAAAATTGACATGATTGGCATGCCTAAAAGACACTGGCTGGATTTTAATTTGAAACTTCATGTCCTTTTAATATTTTAAGAAAGCATTAATGTTTTATCAACACATACAGCACATTAGGTGCAGCTTTTTGGTTGGAAGTGAACTTCAGTATGCACAACTGCATGATGCTCCACCCTGGCAGCTCAGAATTTTGCCAGTGGCTTTGGAGCTCTGTGCTCTGCTTCATTATACTTAGAGTTGCACAGACATATGGGGTGGACACAAGCTGGGTTCTGAGGTTCAGGAATCTGACAAGCTCAGCAGCACTTAAATGCAGAAGAGACATTCCTGGTTACTCACATTTTCACTTTTGTTTCCAAGGGCTGTAAGTTGATACGATATTTTTCAATATTATTTTCCTCATCCATGGCAAGCTGATGGCTACGAAACAGAAGAGAAAATGGGTTGGATGTGTCTCAGCATGACACTTTTGCAATCACTGTGAATTAATTCAGAAAACTTGACAAGACCATGCAAGAGGCGCTCATTTGCACGTGTTGCTGCCTCTGGGGGAAGGCATCTGAATCCCCATGTCCAGCCCCACCTCACTTAACAAGAAGAGGGAATTTGGACCCAGTTCCCAGGCTGGGGCTGCTTGAGTCCTTGCAGCTTTCTGCATTGAACCATCTAGATGCCAGCCCCAGAGACAGGCGCACCAAGCAAAGAAGGTGCTGCAAACAAAACCACTGGCAAATGTAGTAGATATTCTTGCTAAATTAACTTTCATCCCTGGGGCTACATTTGAAAAGCCGGAGAGTAAAATGGAAAGTAACAATGGTAATGCTGGCAGCAAATGAATTACATCAGCAAAGGCCATACAAGAAGATGAAGAAAAATTCTTTGTGATAAATGGTGACTGAGGAGTCAGCGCTGCAAACCGATTGCTTTGAGAAAGCAATTTTGAAGTGCTACAAGATAAAAATCAAACATCTTGGGACACTGCTTTGGATGGGATTGGCAACATGAATGAAAGAACTCTGCGTGAAAATTTGTAAGGTAAGACCCCAACCTGGGGAGTTATTTTGAGACTTCAACTGGACGCTCAATGACATCACCAATCAGTGCCAGTTTTCAGAAATTAGCCTTCTGTAACTAAAAGTAAGGACTGCTTGTGGGCTAGATGTGAGATCTTGTAGATCCAGTATATTGCCAAGTGAAAAATATACGTACAAGAAAAAACACACGTGTGAGATATAGTGGAAATCACAGCTTTACCTTTGAAGCGAGTATTTGCCATCATTGACCTGTTCCAGGGTGTTCTGGAGCCTTCTGAGCTCTTCCTGGAAGAAGAGAGAGAAATGTTTCAACATGCTGGTGGGCTGAGACTAAAGATCCCCCTTCCAGCTCCAACTATTGGGCCCAACCACAAAGCACAACGTTGCCTCAGGCAGCGCCTTCAGGGCACGCTTCCCAACATACGTAATAGCTACAAAGAAACCAACACCTTTCTCAATATACCCAGCAGGTAAAGATCAGACCTACAAAAAATAATAGGCAGAGTGAAAGAGGAAAGTGTTCCTTTGTTTGCGAGGTGTGTGGCTGCTGTGATTTGAAAGATGGTCTTGGGAAGAGGTGATGAGCATCGGCTCACACCAAAGGGCACTTTCCTTTGTTCTGCAATCAAACTGTATTTAGTTGCACGATTAAGAGAGTTGCTAGCTGAGATTTATAGCCTGCCATCTTCACCTGGGTATTTGTATTGGATCCTGCTTCAATAGAAGAGACGCCAAGAGCTGAACTGCAGACGTAGATGGGGTTCCCTGCATCCACACTACGGGTCCAGGAAAAGTCCCTCATGAATTTCAGCACAGACAAAGGGCTTAAAAACTAAGTTGTGCTTTTCTAGCAGTGCTATACTGCGTTCAGAAGGGGTGGGAGCTGAGGGATGGTGGAGATCTGTAACCGAGCTAAAATTGAGAAGTACGCAATGTGAAATGCAATAAAAACAATTTAAATACAGATATTTGTTTTAAGCAGGCGCAAACCTAGAATTAAAGCAGATTATAATCCATGTTAAATCGTTCTCCTGGTGCCAGACCTTCTCTGTGGGCCACCAAGGTGGTTCACTGCAGGACGGGGAACGCTGGGAGACTGCAGAGCACAGCTTGGCCTCACAGCCACTGCAGGAGAAGAGTGTTGGTCTGTTCCTACATGATTTACTTATAAAGGTGCATCTCTATCCTCTGTCATAATACATAACCTGCCACTGGAAATAACCCATCCTCAAACTTCCAGGGCTTTGCCTTTCTTTTTATGCTCAGTCTTTCCTGGCACATTAAAAATAAGCAACTTCCAAAATTGTTTTCCTCGAAGCACAGTTTGGTTCAGAAGATAACCTTTATTCTCCCATATTATTCTGCCGGTCATTTTTTCAACGCGTCCCAGAGCACTGTAAGGTAATTTAGAATGTGAAAACAATTTGCAATTGACTTTATATATAGCCCTGGGTGACAAAACCTGCACAACTTACATAAATCATTTCTTGTGTTTGACATCATTTTCTATTAACCTAAGGGTGAAGACGGAACAAAAAAAGTAAAAACCGAAATCAGTTGTGACATTTTTGACTATTCAGGCTTTCAATTAAACATCACCAGCCTGCCTGTCTAAAAGCCATAACATAAGACAACTACAACAGGGGCACAGTAACGTTTGCATAATTGGGAAGAGAAGGAGACATAAAATCCATACTAATTTCAGTTTTGCGTCATTAAACATGAAGCATTGATTATTGCTCCTTGCAACCATGGCTGTGGCCCAGCTCTGCTGCTGTGCCCGGACCCTGGGTGGCACTGAGCAGGGGTTGATGGCAGCAGCCAACTGGGCGATGTTTGGCACAGGTCACACCAGGAGCCACCCAGCTGCAAACTCAGGCTTGGGAAAATTAAAGTGGAAGAGATCCACGCTTCTGTTGGAGCACGCGACGAATTACGGTGCCTCCATAGAACTTGGTAGAACGTGAACACACTGAAACTTATTGCAGTTTTCACCTTCCTACTTCAGTGGAATACAGATGCTAATAGCATACTCGTTGGAGCTGCAGAAATATGTGTAATCATTAAGGCTGGAAAGCACCTCTAGGATCATCAGCCCAACCAACCCACCCCACCATGCCCATGAGCCACGTCCCCACTGCACTTGGGGCTCCCCAGCTCTGCCAGCAAAGGCAGAGAGGTGACTTCTGCACAAGGCCGCTTAGGAAGGAAAAAAACATTTCCTGGATGTTTCTAAGCCACGCATACCTTTGGGAAATCAATATTCAAACAATAAATGCACTGGTCCCTAAAGTCTGCTTTGGAGAAGTTTGCTTCTAAAGGCCAATATTAGCGTAATGTCTAAGGGAAGAATTCTGCAGATGCAAAGTCATGCCTAGAGAAATATTTACCTGGAATAGCAGGCTGTGAGCCTGTGTTGTCACTGTGCCCAAAAATACCCATTTGGGTCAGTGGAGCTATTTATACCCATGGGTTTGTACCAGCACAAAGAAATCAGGGCAGAGGCCACGTGTTAAAAATCAATGTTCAGAATCCTTTCTGGACACGTGCCACCGTTGGAGCATCTCTGCCTCAGAGCTCTGCCTGCTGCTGTACAACAGGGCTTCCCCAGGGGGCAGAGATAGAGATTGGAGCACAAAGCCCCCCCAGCACAGGAAAACCCCAAAACTGCAGCAGTAAAGACCTGTTTTCCAATTTATAACTAAGGGCAGTTATTCAAACACATCATAGAATCATAAAACGGCTTGGGTTGGAAGGGACCTCAAAGACCACCTAGCCCCAACCCCCAATCAAAGAGGCTATGCCTGATCCTTATCCAAGCTGCAAGGTGCATTTTTTTAAACTGAAATATCACGTTACTCGTGTCCTCCTACCCCACTGTGTCATTTACAGTGCCTGAGGGTGCCAGGAAGGAGCTGTGGAACCTCACCTGCTCACCTGCTGCGCTGCAGCAGCACCTCTGTGCACAGCATCTCTGCTGGGCTCTGTTTGATCATCACTTTTCCCTGCAGTGCCTCACTGAAAACCAGCTCCCAGCCTCGTAAGGGCATCGGAGCAATAATCCTTTAGCAGAAACACATTATGCTCAGTTTCCCCAGGGAAGACCACAGTTCCCACGTCAAATGATGCCCCAGCTCGGGCAGCCAGCAGACCGCCTGCAATAATTCATACGTTTCAGTGGTGTGTAGAGCCTTCTGTGTCCCATTTAAGGGCTGGAGCACAGCAGTCAACACAGCACCCTGTGCATGCTGAGCAGTCAGTAACAGCGGTAATTAAACGTCAGACGGTGGCACGCGCTCCATATCTCAGAACAAAAAGAGACAGCAGATGATGGAAGCTGTTGAGTATTGAGGGCGGGAGGGGGAAAGCCCTACTGGGCAACCTAATAGGAAACACTTCAGCTATGAATATTCAAGGGAAGTACATTAAGTGCACACGATTAACATAGCTGCAGGGGCTCCGCAACGCACAGCTGTCAGAGCTATTTACCAATCACATCGAAAAAAGCCACGCCATCTTCGGACTCACCTCAATCTACTTCAGCTGCAGATACAGATTTAGGAAGAAAATACAAACTAGCATGGTGGAAACACGTGAGCTGCTGCAGGGAGACACAGCAAGGCAGTCCACTCAGACCCTGGCCCACAAGCTCCAATCTCACAAGTACCTTGTCCATTTGGTTGTGATACCTCCAGGGAAGGAACAGCCCTCATTGCTTCCTCGTACATCAGGATTAGTTAAAATGGACTGTGGTTATTAACCGCTAATTAATAGCGAGCAACTTCAGACTCTTGTATCGCTCCTGCAGACTCTTCAGAGTCCTTCAGCTACAGACATTGCTCCAGTGGGCGCAGGGCAGTGAGCGTGTGCCAGCTCTGCCCACACACCCACCCTTCCCCACCAGCCAAAGCCCAAGGGCTGTTCCCAGAAGGATTCACCACACCAAACTGCAAATCAGGTCAAGGACAGGGCTGGCATCACTGATGCGACTCAGGCTGGAGGAGGTGAGCAATAGTAGAGCATTGCTGGGGTGGGCACTGAGCATCACGGCGCTCTGGTGTAGATGAGCACACTGGTATGGCAGCAAGGCAGCCAGGAGCTGAGGCACAGAGCGTAGGGGAACAGCAGCTATTAAGCAATGAACTCCAGCAGCTTAATGCTCGTGTTGCTGGATACTAGTGAGATATTTTGGTCATTTCCTATGTTACTGAGGATCAAAGTTATGCTCACAGAACCGCTCCAGTCGAGGAGCTGCTGGGGCTTCGAAGGCTGGAAGCCAAGGCTGGGTTGTGGGCAGCTCCTTTGGTCCTTCCACTGAAAACCCAGTGAGGCAGAGATGGAAAAGCTTTATTAGAGCAGTGAGTATACCGTTCTGCTGAAGATAAACTCCATGCTGCATCATTTCTGTTTTACTCATTGCTGGAAGTTCCCATGGGCTGTGATTGCCTCATATTCCAGCGGACGCTTCACACACTTTAATACATGAATCAGTAATGTTTTCATTTTCTTCACATAACCTCTCTCCTTCTCTGTTTATACCCTACAGACATACTATCTAATTGCTTCTCTTCTCTATATTGTAAATCATGATGCTCTCTCCTGATCGTTGTTAAATCAAGACAGGACTTGAGGCGAAACTAAGTGTGAAAGCAGCACAGAGACCAAACTGCTGGAAGCCCTGGCCTTCAGACCCCTGAACTGAGCTGGTGCCTAATCCTTCTGCCACCATCCTGGCTGCACAGGACAGCTGATATATTAAGTACTCTCCTGAGCGTGGTATAAGGGCAGGAGGGAAACACAGCAATGCTGTGACACCTCCCAGGGGATAGGAGCGCTCACAGAACGACCCGCTGAGTTCTTCATTTTCTGTGATATCAGTAAATTGTTGGGCTTCTTTTCCTTCCTTCACTTCTGCCCTCGGGAAGAGTAATGTACTGCACCGTGGCTGCAGAGCTACAGCAGCTCTGGAGACTTTGCCCAAGGATGAATCCCTCTAAGAAGCCAAGTGAGATTCCTTTAGAAAGCCTCTTCTTTCTGCTGTCACTGTGGTCAAGGCTTCCAGCAGCACCACTTCTGCCTCAGAATACACACACTTCAAGCTTCTGCCAACAGAACAGACTAGAGAGAAATAAGCCTCTTGACATCTTGGCTTCTCTGCAGCTGAAGTGCTTCTGAAACTCCATCCAGTCTGAGCACGGAGTAAAAAGGTCTGGAACAGTGTGAATGCCATGGGAGAGCAGGGAGAGGAGTCTTAGAGGCAAGCAAAAAAATGCAAGTATAGATACTTTGTCCACATGCATACATATTGTCCACTGTTCTCTACCCTTCCTACAGTGAAAACCCACACAGAGCTGGAGCTGTCATGACAGCACAGCAGGTAATGTTTTTTCAAGGCAAGTTTCCATTTGGAATGAAAATGAACAATCCCTATGCCCTGGGTTACCAAGCAGTACCTCACAGCACAGCAACCAGCCTCCTGCAAGCCCTGGCTGCCATTGGACAGCCCTCCTTTTAGTTTCTTCACAAATGAAGGACACAAATCTGCACCCACTGGAAGAAACCCACACCGTCCAGCCACCCCGTCACCCTCTCAGATTTTCATTGCAAGTTACACTTGCGTCCAGCTTAATTTTGAGAGAAATATGATGAGATTGCAACCAAGCCAGGGTGGATTTGAGCACGCCAGGAAAGGGAAAGCCAGAGGAAAATTTGACATGACAGATCCATCTTCCATAGTCCCAGCGGAGGTTTCGTTCCCCCAGAAAAAGTGGCTCTTTTTATAGCTCATGTGCCTATTACTTCTAATGACAACAACAGATGACTGTTTTAAAACTGAAAAGAAAAATAGTAATCCAATTTTCAGCTTTTCAGCGTGTGGTTCAGTCTACTAATTTCCACAAAAGAGAAGACGGATTCCTACTTTGGGAATCAGAAGGTTACCATACAAGAAACATCTATTATAGAAATGCTTTTTACACTTCTGCACATTTCAGCACAGGCCACGCAGGATGCATCTGGTCCGTAACCAAAGGTGATGCTTTTAGGAAAGCATGCACAATATCCATCGCACTGCACTGTGGCAGCACTGAGTACACGGCCCTCATATCACCAACTTCACAGCGAGTGCCTCTGCTTGGAGAAAGCACACGTGGTGTAATGGCTGGATATTAAGAAACATTTCTTCTCCAAGAAAGCGGTGAGGCACTGGCACAGGCTGCCCAGGGAGCTGGAGGAGTCACTGTCCCTGAGGTGTTTGAGGGCTGTGGAGATGTGGCACTGAGGGTCAGTGGGCATGGTGGGGTGGACTGGGGATCTGAAGGGTTCTGTGAGTGCCTGGAAGCTTTGTCCTCCACCACTGCACACATGGGGAGGTACATCTCTGGTCAGGACAGGCAGGGAGGACATCAGTGAGGCAGAAGCATCAGCCACCTCTGAGCCACCATGAGTGATCCTGGATGTGCGGCCACCACTTCCCCACTCCTATTTTTGGGCAACTGAATGAAACACTGTCACTGCAAACTGCACGAGGCAGAGGTACCAGCACAGCTGGCAGCCACATGGTGTTCCTGACTGACCCAAAGGAGAGCAGCTGCAGCTAAGACTTTAGGTTCATGGAAGATCTGTGCTCCCACAGAACCATTTCCTCTGTTATGATGGACTGCAGATGGAGCAGTTTTGATTAGGGTCTTAATCTTTATGTGTATTGTAATTTCCACCACGCACTCTCCTGTTTGTCTTCAGGATGAGAGATGGCTTTTCCAAGCTGATAATAATGAAACTACTCACTCATTCTGATGCTTATAACTATGCAAACACACCAAGAAACCAGCAATCCGCTTATTAATTTGCCAGCTGAGCTGTGCTCGCTGGAGACTGCAGGCACAAGTCATGTCAAGGCTCCTGCCCGACCTTCCTTCCCATTCCAGCATCTCTCGATTACAAAATATGGCGTTTTCTACTGTTCAGCCATAAAGATCAGCACAGCTTCAGAAAGACAGCAGCAGCACTCCAAGGGCAAATCCCCCCAGCAGGACAGCATCCGTATCAGCCAGCCAACATCCTCCGGGTGCTACACCCCAGAAGACCCAATCTCAGCTCTCTTAAGTATATCAACATCATTTCCATTTCAAGCGTTGGCATAAACATGCTAACAGGTCAGTTAAATTCAGGAAGATCAGCAAAAGGCTGCCTAGGCTAACATGAACCCATGGTCCTTGAATCCCAAACTGATGGCATTTTATTTTAGGGTTATGTTGGCTCTTCCCTTAACTTCTCACAAAATGGATCCATTTGATTTTGCAGGGGTTGCTCTTCTCCCTTGTAACCAGCTTGCTATACACAAACCAGAAAACAAATTCATCAAGGTAGGGAGCCTGTGTGGATAGAACAGAGCTGTGTGAGGTTTCATATTTGTGAGCACCTTGCTAAAGAACTTTTTTAAGCTCCTTCAGGAAGAGATGTTCTATGCCCCCACATTTCACCCCAATGTGACAAGAACATCTGCACTGTAATTTCTGAAGGGCTCACAGCAGAACTCCCTCTAACTTTTGTAGCACTACTGGGAACCACTATAAAATAGCAACAAGATAATTAGACAAGTAATAAAGATGCTCCCCTGGCAATCTCACAGGTGAAACAATCCAATCTCCTCCATCCTGCCTTCCCAGTTAATCACTTGTTAAGAGTCATTAACACGATTGTTCAGACTACTGTAGTCCCCTTATAAAGTGCATATAATTTACAATCCCATTAAAAGATGGGCACAGGTACAGCTCAGAGGCAAATTACAGAACTGTTCAGTTGTGTTTTTAGCACATGGGCTATAGCTAAATTAATCCTGAGAATTAATCAATCAATCAGTTAGACAATTGCAGAGCAGGTTTCTGAGCAAGTACACCCATCAAATCAATCTCATTTCCTATATCAGAATCAAATATAATCACAAAGGGTGGGATGTACTCTGGTCAACAGCAGAGATCTTTTCTTCTGTTAATAGCAATGTAAAACAAGTACAGCAAGAGGGCAGAAGGGACACAAAGTTATTTCATTTTAAAAGCCAGGATTTAGCTCATATCTTACACTAAATTTCTGCTATTACTGAATGCTGTTGAGCATTCAAATTCTTTCTGCTATGGTGCTGGAGGACACCAAGCACGTGGCATTTCACAGTAATGGACAAGGCGAAGGCAGCGGACCTTGACAAAAATTGTAATGAAACAAATGTTTGCCTTTTTTCTTACTGCCAGTTTCTGACCTCCAGGATGTAGAAGCAGCAACATCCCCCCTTCAGCGGAGTGTTTTAATCCAGGAAAGTGACCAGAGAAGGTTCCAAAGCAGCCACAGAATGCTCTGGCCTTTATCTGGGCTTCTCTAAAAGCTACGTGGGGTCTGGCCAAGGTACTCGAGATACACCCTGTGTAATACACACTGAAATACACACTGTGCAATGTTTCCCACAACAGAGCTTCAGGCAGCTCAGGTATGAGTTTTTCATAGGAAAACACTTGGATTCTATTAGTTTTCAACACAATCTTGGCATTTGAGCATGTTGGAGGTTAGAAAAGTGCACTTCCAGAGCCAAAATTATCAAACTTCCCAACGCAGAAGGCTCTCATTCTTGCACAGACATCCTCTCTCCCACCCCACAGCAGCACTTCTCTTTCCCAAGCACTCTCCATCCATCCTGTCTTTCCTAATGGCACGCTCACCCTTTTTTCCAACAGCCATCTCATGGAAATTCCAGGAGGGAACCCACGGTGCTCATGGCTCAGGGGATGACACGCAGCTGAAATTCTGACCAACAGCAATGAGCTCCAATACAAACTCCTTACAAAAGATGAGCTTGAAGTCGTTTCCAAAAAGTTCATCCACTCAGAGCCCATTTAAAATGAGCACTCCTCCAGCTGCTGGATTTGAACTCTGTTCTGAGGTTGGAGATCAGCCTGACAAACACCCAAGGACAGAAGCCCCAAACCCTGCAGTCAGAGCTTGGCTCCAGTCTCTCTCCCTCCTGAGAGGAGCCAGAGGCTCTGCCTGCATTTAACAATGACCAAATGCAAGTGCTGCACCACCAACCAGGAGAGAACCAAAACCTCACTCCCAAGCTTTGCATTACAGGCAACATAGCAAAGAGTGTAAAGGAGGAGGATGTATGGCAGGAGCTGCCGGGCTCATGGGGTGCTCTCCTCCAAGCTCCCGAGGAGTTAAATCTGATTTCACATTTACTGCAGATATCTAAGATGATGTTTTAATTGAAGGCAGTTGCTTAGCAACTGCATCCCGTGTGCTGCAGCGATGCTTTTCACCTGGAGCAGATAAACATCAGGATGGCACTTTACCAACCTGATGAGCAGCAACAAAAAGAGCTCCTACAAAAAGTTACACCTCTAACCTGATACCCATCAGCAGGAAAAGCCCAATGAAACTCCTCTGTGTGTTAGCAGAGCTCCCTTCTGCTCCCAGCCAGCCTCAGTTGCTGCTCACCACTGGGGTTTATCAGGAGTTGACAGCGTCGGCAGCACTTTCTTACTTGGAAGATTTTATCACAGTTGAACATAATGATAAAATCCGGGAGTGCTAGCAATCACGCACAGATGTTTTTTTCTGAGCAGGACTATGATTCTTTGAACACCATCCAAAAAAAGCACATTTTCCAGAACACAGAGAAAAAGATTTCCTTGTAACTTCTGTAATTGGGCATTACTGCGTGCAGAGCTGCCCTACGCTGGCCTGCACGAGCTGTTAAGAGCTGGCTATTGGTGCTGCTGCTGTGTTTCCTACAAAAGCCAAGTTCTTGAATTGCTCATTTCCAACATCTCTGCATTATAATGTTATAATGCAAACATTTTATCCTCATTTTACGTTAACATTTTATCCTACTTCAGCTGTGTTTGGTGTTACCTTGTTTTTGACCAGAATATCTCTAGCAAAATATTCAGACATTGAAATTCCCAGTTCTAGCAGAACAAGTACAAGGAAAGATGGAGCCTGGAATAAGAAACATACAGCTCAGTGCAATCACCTGGACCAGTCAGCTACACCCAGATCTGTCCTAATTATGGAGAACAATCAGCACCTGCATTTCAGGACCTCTGTTGGCCCCAAAAGGCATTCCCTTCCATCTGTAGGAGAGTGAAGCCACTGCATCCCTGCATGGGAGGCTGGAGGGGTGCCAGGACACCCTGGTGGGATCCATGGCCACGTCTGCATCAGCAAGGAGGGAACGGAATGGGAGCAGACCTGCACAGCCAAAGCCACAGCCCCAGCAGCAGTCTGGGCTGTTGGTGACCCCATCACTCGACATGCAAACAGCCATCAACAACAGCTGTCAGTGCATCTTCAGCCACGACAAACTGTGGGCCTGGTGGTGGTGGTTGGGCTACACAATCTTAGAGGTTTTTCCAATCTTAACGCTATGAAATGCAGTCTGTGCAAAATGAGGTGTTCCAAATCCAAGTACATTAAAACAGGGCAATCAGGAAGTTGGTTTCAAAAGATACCTTCCTGTTTCAAACCAAAATGCTTACACAGAGGCACCAGTGTCAGCCTCAAGTCCTGTGCAGGTCTGGGGCATTGAGATACAGATTTGTGAAGTCAACAGGCAGCACTTGGAGCAAAAGTAATAAATGCCTTTTGCTTAGTGCTAGCACTCCAAAGCCAAAGCAGAACGATGGCATTATTTCCAAGGTTTATTAGCTCTTCAGTTATTACATTCCCTTGCATCCTTGGCTCACCCTCCTGCCAGCTGCCTTCTTTGCTGTGTGAAACCCTCAGCATTAAGCACAATACAGGTTCTCAATGTTTAATGCGTGGCTGATAGAATCCCACAGCATCCAGCAGAGCCTTTGTATAAAGGGCACCCTATAAAAAACTTAAATGCAAACAGAACAGCAGCATGTGAAACCGTACGATAGAAGCCGGTTGCCTTCGGTCTCTGAAAGCAGAAAGCCACAGTTTATATGAATAATTCAAAAACAGCCTCAGACAAATGATCCCAGGTCTATAAGGAAATAGTAAAACCTCTGGAGTCTGCAGCTCTTTTTATTACAGCCTGGTTCATGCTGAATGCTGTTTTCTCTGGGGTTATTTTTCACTCTTTTTTTTTGTATAAACGAACAGTCAGATAGGATGTTCAGATAACACACAGCAGACCCCAGAGAAATAGTTTCATTTTATATTCCTTTCTGACTTGTAAATTATTCATCAACATGGTGCACGCAATTGGGCAAAAATTAAAAATCGGCAAATTAGTTTTCATTTGTTTATGTTAATTATTTAGCATTCTTCTTTTTTATTGGGAAAAAAAGAAACAGAGTGAGATTAGTCCTGTTCTGATGGTTTGATGGCCGCTCCCTAGACAACACACAAATTAGCATTGCTATGGCTACTTTTATGTAATGACTACAGAAATAGGATTCCACTGCCCAGACCTGTTGCTGAGACACAGTGGCATATGCTGGGTTTCTAAATTGCAGACAGCCTTTGGATATTTTTCAGCAGAGTTTTGGAAAACAGGCAGTTGGGTCTTTATGAACAGTTGAGGTCAAGGACCATTTCCATCACCGGTCCAAGCTCAGAGTATCTCTGTGCACCCCAGCCAGCAGGACTGGTACCTTTGCATTTAGACTCAGTCACTCTCTTTGATGCCAGGCTTCAAAGGAGGAGGATCTCCCCCACTATAGCACCTCCTGTTGGATTTAACTACAGATGGAAGAACCTGAGCACCGAGTGCCACCACGTCACACTCAACAAGAACGTTGTCAGCCATGGGCTGAACTGCTGGGGGGTTTCCCAGCCACGCACACAGATATTCACACATTCAGAAATGCTGCCATTATGACTTCCAATCTTCGGGTTTTTTTTCCTGGAAGGTGTCCCACCAAGGCCCAGGAACCAACCAGCTCAACCAGTCTTTCTCTTCCCAAATATTCATAGAATCACAGAATCACAAGGTTGGAAACGACCTGCAAGATCATCTAGTCCAACCACCCTCCCATTCCTATTAGTACCACAAGCACTAAAGATCATAGATAATAGATCTTTGCAAGACAGCATCTCCCAGGGAGTTAGGATGAGAACAGAGAAATAGCAGAGAAATAAAGCCCAAAAACCCAACGCACAACTGAGTTGCATCAGAAGGAATTTTCCAGCATTTAATTTGAACACGACATATAAGAACGTTGACTAAAAGCATTTTTGAGGTCTTTGATTTCATTATTTCTAGGAATTCTGACATCTGTACAAGCTCCGTGTTAATCCCGTTACTGCGGATTGATCCTCAAAGCAAACGACATTGCTGCTGTTTTTCTGAGGCAAGCAGCACGTTCCTCCCTCCAGCTGTGCTAATTAGGTTGAGTTTGGAGAAATAAAGAGCAGTAAGCACTACCTGCTTTCAAACACCCATTTCAGCAGCAATGCTAGCACCTGTTCCAGGTCCTTAACCCTGGTGGGACGAGGGAAGGCACTGCTGCAGAAGGGCTGTGATTTACACTGACTGCACAGTAGCATCTTCCCTCCCTGCAGCACTGCTCCATTTTCCCCTGGGAGCACTGAGCCATGCAGGTCCTTGCCAACACCACAAATCTCTGCTCCCACTGTGACCGTATGATCAGCTCCCACCTAAGCTTGTTTGTCCATGGCTTGAAGGCTTTCATAACAGAAGCTTCTTCCTCCAGGATAAAAATGAACACACATGCTCTTGCAGGAAAGATGCTGTTACTGTTATTTCAGTGCTGTTCCCTAAACACCACATGGTCTAAGATCCATGCTTCAGTCCAACCCACAGCCCTGCAACTCGTCATGCATGTGCATCAAGCAGTCAGGGCACCTAGGCTGCAAGCTGAAGAGAAAGGCAGAATCATTAAGGTTGGAAAAGACTGCTAGGATCACCAACTCCAACCCAACCATCCCCACTGACAACATCTTCAAAGAGCCCACAGACATCCTTCTGGCTGGGAACGCAGCCCTTCTCCCTCTGCTTGGAAACTAATGGAACTAATAGAGGCCCAAAGTGCTTTTAATGAAAACAGAAGGATTGTTCATACACAGCAAGAACAAACCCAAGAGCATTTATGAGCAGCGTACCGTGAAGGTGGCACGAGAATACTGGAAAAACAACTCATCCTCCCCTTTTCTTTAATGAGGAAGGAGAACTTCCATCTAACTAGAAATATACTTACACAAATTAAGTTTTGTGTTAATTTAGACTTGGCCACCAGGAAGCAGATGCATTCAGAAGACAGAGGTAATTTATGAACCCCAGCAGACTTCACTGCAAAGTGAAAACGCAGCTTCAAGCACTGCGTTGGTGGCACAAGTCTGGAGTTGTGTAAATAGAATGGCTTAAAGAAAATTAATGTGGAAAAATTGTTTTCATACAAGATTCCATACACAGGTAAATTTTAGATAGAAGCTCACCTTTAAAGAGATCAGTTATTAAGGTCTGTTCTCTAATACTATGGAAAAGGGAGGATTCCCCAACTTATTCTCTTTCTGTTTTTCCAATCAGTTATTTGAAAGTAAAATTTCTATTAATTGCACTAATGATTTACCCATTAGAAGAATCACTGGGGCAATGCTAGCAGAAACCCTTTTCTTAGCTGGCATAACTGATGCTGTCAATGAGCAAGAGATAAATAATTAGTACCAGAATTCTGCAGAAGTTATTTACACATTTGGGCCCCAAACTGAAATTATAATAACCAACACTAATTCCCCAAATGAATTCACAGTTTCTCGTAGCTCTAGAAACCGGGTTGTCATGGTGAATATTTATAAGGTTGATAAATCAGAACGACCTGATGGGATGTGTTCTCATTCAGATGCCTATGATGCACAGTAGGATTTTTATTTCTCCCACAGAGTGGCCTGCAATGAAGGTTTCCATTGCCCAACAGTTCCTGCACAGCTCCACATCCTCTACGTGTCCACGAAACCAACCTGCAACAGTTGAAGCTGGATGGCTGCTTGTGAACTTGACCAACCTTGGACTCAAGAGTTTGGTTGACTTCCCTCTCCTTCTGTATACTCCTGAGACAGCATCCCTGCACCAAAGGGCACTGTACAAGGGAGTTCCCCACACAGGCATACAGCTCTGAGCATCAGCTCCATGTTTCCAAATGGAAACATTAATAATTTATCATTTGGATTACCAGAGCTGTCTTATCTATACTTCCTTGTGACTAAATCTTAGTGCACAGAACTCTGACAGCACGCACATCATTAACAATTCCATTCTTTATGTTCACAGCTATGATTGTTGATAGGAAAAACACTTCTTTGAATGCTTTATTCAGTGATTTCATTTAAATTAACACCTTCACACGAGCCCCAAGCATCTCACCTCTAAATACCAAAGCCTCTCTCCCTGTCCAGGGAGTTCTGAGCTGTGGAAGTGGGCACCTCCAATTTTAATGTCAAAACTATGACCAGCACGCATAGAGCATCCTTGGTCAAAAGCTGTTCTCTATTAATTTAGAGGGAGATGAACGTATTCACACTGGGATGTATTTGCTGCCCGCCTCCAAAGTGCTTCCATCACTGCTCTGTTCCAGCAAGATTCATCACTCATTATTTTCTTACTAGTTATTGCTACTGCCTTTGCTCCTCCCAAGCACCAAGTTAACATCCTGCAGAGCTGCCCACTCCAACACCAATGCATTATCCCTGATCCTCTCATACGCTCACCTTAGTGCCAACCACCTTCCATGTCAAGCACAGATTTCCCCCAATGAATGCACCAATTTAAATTCACCGTAGGGCACTTTCTGCAGACACAACAGCACTGTGGCCAGTCAGGTTCCAGCAAGCTCAGCTGGTCACCCATAACCAACCACATCCACTACCATTAACCCAAACAATGCAGCTCCCTGGGACAGCTTTGGCACCTGTTATTTCTGAAAGTCATGGATAGATGGAAGAAATCCAGGCAGCCCAGGTAGCGCATCGACAGGTGCTATAGCAGAAAATAAACATTCAAATAACTGCATTGAATTTTTGAGAAGCATCACCCAATTACTCTTCACTGTATCTTCCAATGCTGACACTTCACAGTGATAATTAGGTGCACTTATTGACCTGAACTCAAAATAAAAGCCCATTTCTCAGGACAGACTTGCAGAGAAATTAGATTCTAATAAGACGTGTGCACTTTTGTGAAAGTGGTTCAAAGGAAAAAGGAATATTGGGTTTGTCAACTTGTATCATTTAATGCACTGGTACATCTTAATGGCAGGGTTACAAGTGGATAATTATGCTTATTTTAATTCAAAATCCAAACAGAGAAAAGATCTCTTGCTTCATTAATCATCATCCACCGACCTCAGCAGAGGTACCTGTTCCACCTGAGCAACGTTTTAGGAATAACAGACATGGAGACTTCAAATGCCAAGGAAAAGCATTTCTTAACCATGCAACATTCACACTGTTCACATATTCCAGGTTTCTCCATTCTGCTTCAAGCCTGGTTAAAAAACAACCCTGAACACCACAACCCCGTCTTTAAAAAAAGTGAATTTCATTTTGCTCAGGAAAATGGCATTGTATGCAGGCAGGAGATGAGGGCTTTACAAAGCAAATAGAAAGTAAAGCTCCACTTGAGATCCCAGTGTCATAACTCGAGATTCAAGACCAGATGGGAAAGCACAGCCTGTCACTGCCCTAGATCTGTTCCGATCTGGTTGATCAGCTATCATGATGAATTCTTATCACTGCTATCACCTCATGCTGCTGGGTTATTTTTCCCACCCCAGACATGGAAAGGGCCAGACAGGCATCCTGCTGTTGTCTTTCAGCTTTGGGATTTTTTGGCCAAGCCCAACACATATTTATGCTTAAAAGGTTCCCTTGGATTTGACTTTTTTTCTGCAGCTCTGGTATCAGGAAACTGATTTGCACTTATAGAGGAGCCCCAAAAGAAACTAGAAACAAATATTTAAGAAGCATTGAGCTTCTTAATTTTTTTTTTTTTTTTTCTATTTCAACCCAGAGTTTTAAGTCTAAAAACAAAAAAAAAAAAAAATTTAAAAAAAAAAGAGGAAAGAAGAAAGGGTTCAGTATCTTATCAGCAGTTGAGCTGTTCTCCAAAGCTGCTCACTGGTACACGGCTCTGCTGCTGGGCTTCTGTGAACACTCCTGTTTGTTGGGGTGGGATTCATGGAGGTGCTGGGATCAATGGGATCTGAGAAAGCCCCAGCACAGCTTGTTTGATGTCACACTATCATGGTATTAGCAGGAGGCAGATTCCCCTACAGGAGCAGATCCCTAAGGTGTGATCACATCCATTAAGATTTCACTCCAATCTCTAATTGTATGTTTGTTTTCAAGTAATAAGAAAACGTGTACTGGTGTTTAATGGACAGTGGAAATAAGATTACCTCCAGAGCAATTACGTTCTGGATTTTGCAGACTCTGAAGAGCAACAGTGAGGATAAACACACCACCAATGCTGGAAGCATAGTCATGTTGATCTTATCACCAAAAGACCCCCAAACCCAGCTCCTCAATGTGGAACAGCTTCATGTGGCTTCATTTGAGCTGATCCAGAGGTTGCTTAACACCTCATATGTTTCTGCAGGGCTCCATTCTCAGGAAGAGCTCCTTCTCACACACAGCTCAGAGTCGCGATGCTTCCTGCACGAGGGATGGGAGCCCCATCCCTGCAGACACTGACAGTCAGGGCAGGCAGATCCTTCTCATACTTTCAGTTTCCTTCAAGATTCCTTGAAAGGCAGATTGAGCAGGGCAGGAAATTAAGACTCCATCTCCCAACCACTACAAAAATCAGATAAAATTAAAAGAAAAGGAGGAGAGAAGAAGGAAAGGAGGGAAATAAAATGAAATCACAGTGTTGTATAAAACAGCTTCACATATTAAGCAGCCCTGGGGAAGATGAGAACAGCCTGTTCATTTTAACGTTGAAGTTTATTGCCACTTCAAGGAAGGGAATTTGCACCTAAGCCACAGATTCCATTGAGGCACAAAGGCATGAGAGCTGTTTGAGAGTAAACCTGCCCTGCTGGAGCTGTGGCGGGCAGACAGATGCCCCCCAGCCCTTAGCAGTGCTCCTAGTGATGCTCTCCTGGCAGCCTCCAAGCAACAGCCAAAGACAAAAACCATGTCCCAATTTAATACATTCTTGTAAATACTTTGCATGTCTTTCACTGAGTGATGAGCATCAGCAGAAAGACACCTGAGCATCGTTAGCATATCAGGCAGGCAGGACGCGTTGTCTCCATTCCCACTAATGAGCCTATTAATTTGTACTCTAAAAGCAGCTTCCCTGGTCAATGAGAAGAAGAGAGAGTGAAGTCTTTGATACAGCACTCACAGCCAGACAGTCCAGGGGACATTCATAAGGGTTTGCTTTGAGACATCCTATGCAGCTGGGGCTTCCATTTCATTCTGCTTTGAAAGATGCCGTACAGCTGCAGCTTGCATGCTGTGATAACGGCCATTTGAGTTTTAGATGACTTTAAAAAAAAAAAGAAAAAAGACAAAAAAGCCAGAAATATCACCTCACCTCTCTTCACTCACTGAAAACCCCCAGGGACAGCATCATACTTGGCTGTATTAAAAAATAATAGCACTGTCTTGCTCCAGAGCCATCCCTTTCTTCAAACTAAACAAAAATGCTGCAGTAATTCTTCCAGGTAAAAGAAAAGCCAAGTACTTGTTGACATGGAAGCCCATTTCCTCCCCATCTGGTGGCACTACACAGGTCTTCCCATGTAGCAGCCTCTACTTTGGGTTCCCAATGGTAAAATGGAATGACTGAACGCGTGCCAGACAGAGCACAGCGAGGAACCTTGCATTTCAGTGCCCCCAGCTGAACGGAGGAAGGACAAAAAACACCATCCACCAGAAGCTGGAAATTTCCTGTCATCAAAAAGTAAGATAGACCCCTTTAGACCACACATGAAAGAACCTGCCTGATGATATACCTTCTTTTTGAGGAGCTTTTGCAGTGCCTCCAATTTTTAAAGGTAGCTCATTACAAAGACCTTTCTCAGTTGAGCCTACAGGTGTAACATCCAATTTCCACCAGGTTTAATGCTACAGGAACGTAAGAAATACTGCTATCATAACAGAACCACTGCCAAGCTACAGCAAGGTCACAGAAGTGAACTTTATTGACTCACAATCTGCAGAAAAGGTCAAACGGTCACAAGGAGTCACATCCCTGCAGATTCAGATCGTGCGTGTCCATGTATGATGGGCCGAGGGTGGAAGCTACAGCAAAATGTTATATAAATGTTAAGTTGAAGATGCTGCCTTAATGGTATGGTTACCTCCCTGGAAACTGCAGTATTAACAGGATATATCTGTCAAAATTTGGGAGATTCAGGCTTGAAAAATAATAAAAAAAAAAAGCAAATGTTGGCACTGGGTGTTCATCTCCTCCATTTATCATGGATTGTTGAAGGCTGTAAAGGTCAGATCGCTCCTTCTGCAGAAAACTCCTTACAAGTGGATAAACTTTGGTGATGGGAGAGAAAGGTCAGATCAATAATGCCACGTAATCTCTCGGAGCCTGTCAATGCTCATCATCTGAAAGGCTGCAAAGCTCAACCTGTCGCTGGGGCAGTTTTGTCTGTGTCCCACAGGGTCTGGCTGAGCCAGGAAATCCAGCCCCTCCACCACCCCATGGAGCTCCCTGCTGGGGAAGGAGATGTGGGCCAGGGGAATCTTAAACACCTAGCTCTGGCTGGGTAAAGCATTAGAGGCTGCCACAAATCAGAGGCCCTAAGCCTCGGTCTTAAGAAGAGGCGAGGGCTTTTTCTGAGTCTTACAGCACCTGCCTGCTGAGTAGTCCATGGGTAGAGGTAGAGAATGCCAATGTCCAAGGCGCTGTGACCCCAATGCCCCACAGCCCCATCCCAAAGGCACTATAACCCCAATATCTTACTGCTCTGACCAACCAACTTCTGCCAAGATTCCAGGCGAAGCTCTGCAGGATGCCATTTCCCATCAAAGCCTCTGATGTGGAGCTCAAGGGCCAACCCACCCTTCTGCTCTCCTACATGGTCAAGAGGAATTGCTGTGCTCCTTGGCTCCGAGGAGCAGCCAAGCTCCTCTCTGCACCAAAAAAGTGCCACAACTGAGATAGAAGTATTCTTCCAACAACGCATAGCGACAAAACTGCACAATAAGAGTGAAACGCTGAAAGGAAGGCCAGGTGCCATCAGTCATGGCTCCTACCCAAACTGCTACAGTTTCATGGTTATTGATGGCAGAATACACAGAGCAACACATATATTTGAACAGCACATCCAGAACAACACTGGGTGCTTAGAGGGAAACGAAGGAATTTTTCAGGGAATTTTTCTTGCCTGCTTGAGAAACCTTCCAACCTTCCTTGAGAAAGCGTCCAACAAAAAGAGAGGTTTCACCCTCCAACTGCAGGATAACACAAACTATGGCTCATTACAGTACTGCATGATATGGAGAAAGGCTTGTGTTTCTGCAGAAGGACCGACCACAGGGAAAGAGCCACCAGAAGAAGCGTGTTGCTAGAAGCACAGAAAACTTAATTATCACTAAATTTAGCACAGAGGCAGTAAAAGCTATTGAGAAAGTAAATGGATTTCTTTACATCTTACGTTTTCCCTTTCTAATTTCAGCAGACAGAGGAGGAGCACAATACACTTAATCAATACTTATTGCATTCAGGGCAGAGCCATCCCTTCTCTTGCCATCACACATCAGGCTGTCACACACTTCCAAAACCCAGCTATGGGCAGCGGGGCTTTGTGGGACACCCTGGGCTGACAGCCCTGTCTCCACCACAGATGGAGGAGCTTCCTTCTGGGCCCAATCCTTCCCACTTGTAGAACAAGCTTTTCTACTCTAATCTCATTGGCTCCCTCTATTTAAATACCCCAAGGTTTGAAATTGTACTCATAACTCCAGCAAAGTGATTTAAGAGCATCGCCTGGCTAGAATCCAGACACCGACCCAGCTAGAAGAACAGGCTGCTGCTTCTTACATCAAAGCACCAAGTCACCCATTTATAGCAGGTTTCTATAATGGATTTTGAAGATACAAAGCAGCACTGATTGCTCAGTCTCATCTGCTATTTGACACAGCACACAGAAATCCCCCCATCCATACCAGCACGGGAGAACACAGCTCTGGTGGAGAGGTACCAAGCCTTAGTTTGCAATCTCGTCTGCTTCACTAAAGCTGTTGGATGACATTTTTTAACAGTAATGGCAGTGGAAGTGGCGAGCAGAGCCCACACTGCACACAGCATCCCCAGCATGAAGAGCAGCACTGGGATGGGATCCCAGGACTGTGCCATAAGGACACCAGGCAGGACAGTGAGTCACTACCAGCAGGGCACGCTACTGCTGCTCTTATCAGAGGATCAGAGAAGGTGAACTGGGTAATCAAAGCCTGAATTATTCCCCACACTCCCTCAAAGAAGAAAAAAAGACCAACCTTGCTGTCGCTCCATTAGCTTGGCAATGTACGGCCTAATCCTCAAAGAAGGGAGCATATGCTGCAAAGAGCAAACCTGATAAAGCTCCAAGCTGCAACACCCTCCTCCTCCTCCAGCTCTGAAGCCCTGCATGCAGGCAGTGTTACTGCTGGAAACGCATGCTGTCCTCCCTTGTCCAGCCACAGCCATCAGCGCTGCCTTCGCTCCAACACTGCTGACCCATTTCATTAAAAAGCACTTTAATAAACGGCAAGAGAGCGAGGGAAAGCGCCCAGCACTGCTTCAAGAGATGAGAACAGTAAGCAAAAAATAGCACTGCGAAGCACTTATCCCTTCATCTCACCAGTAATTAGAAATACATGAGATTGCGTTATGCTTTTAAATAGGCGGTAGTAACGGCTCAGGGAATACAATTCAGTGGCAACAGTTTATCATGGTAAAGTCAGCTCTGTGGGGCTACAGCCTGCCGAGTCTAAATGGGAACCATTTGTTTCCCTTCTGCATTGCAGCAGAAGCCAGAGGACCTTTTATGGGAGCATTGCTGACAGTCTCCAACTGTTATTTTTGTTAAATTAAACGCTGTGCCGACCGAGCTTGCAGGCGAGCAGCCGGCCGGGCCCCCCCAGGTCCCTGCAATAGTGCACACAATGCTCTGTCATAGCAGATAATAAAATTTGACAGAGCAGTCTGTAATTACTGCTCTGCTTTACAGAATATTACGCGTACCGCGCTGCTCTTGTAATGAATGACATGTCGCTGAGAGCCCGCTGCTGCTTTACATGGGAGGCACACAGCAGTGGCTGGAACACAGATGGGGGGGGGTGCCGTAAAGCCAAGAGCTTTGCTTCTTGTGCCCATGTGAAGAACAAAGCCCCTCCCTCACCAGGCATGCTCTGCACAGGTCCTGTGCTGGGAGCTCTGGGGAGCAGAAGGGAAGGCAATACCTGCTCACAGGCATCAACAGGATGAGAGGATGGCCTTAAGTTGTGGCAGGGGAGGGTGAGGTTGGGTACTGGGAAACATTTATTCTCCAAAAGAGCAGTAATGCAGTTGCACAGCTGCCCAGGGAGTGCTGGGCTCACCGTCCCTGGAGGTTGGGGATCTCAGAGGTCTTTCCCAACCATATTGGTTCTGTGATTCTGTAAGGGGATGATTTGCCTAAAAGACACTACAGATGTCATTAGATAAAGCAGCTCCACAACACGGGCGCCTCCAGCACTCCCTTTGGCTGAGAACCTGGACACGCCTCCTCTATCTTTTAGATACCATGGTGGCCAACGTACTAGAGAGCAATACACACTGCAGCCTTCAACCTCACTAATTCCTGGCATGAAACAATCATGGCAGCAGAACACACCCTCAGCCTTCTCCACTCCCCAGAAATGTCCCTCCCCTTACACCAGGTAGCCTTCCTGCTCCTTTTTCGCATGCCAACCAGCGTGCAACTGGCCCTGATCACAAGGAAGGCTTCAAACCACAAAGCAGGTTCAAACAATTGTTTCAGTCCCACTAGATTTAACAGGCTGTTACAGAAGAATAGCTTTACCACTGGACTGCAGCAGGCAAATACATTTCCCTGGCGCAGGTCGGTTTTACTCTACCAAAAGCCCTGCCTTCCCAGCCACACTCCATCCCTCCCATTGCCCCGACAGATTTCTGTATGCATAACTTTTTCCAGATGGCAGATTCAGTGCAGACAGCAATTTACATAATTTAGATCTGCTTACTGGCAGAAATGACATCCCAGCACCCCCCTGTTTCCTCCCAGCCCCCATTCCCACGCGTTGAGGTTTTGGTGATGCCTGAGCTCAGTGAGTGCATAGGGCAGTTCTGTGGATGGAGGAGCTGAGGCACAGATACCTGCACAGGCAGAACTCATGGCTGAAAGCACTCCAGGCTGAAGTGAGCTCCATCAGCAGGCTTTGCTGGGCAGCTGCTCAGGTGCAAGGAGGTGAAGGAGAGGCTGGTTACACTTCTGGGTTTTCTCGCAAGCAAAAATACCAATGAGATCGTGCTCCAACCAGGCTGAAAAGAACACACTGCAGCTGTGGCTAACTTCTTACTTGTTACACCTACTCAAGGAGTAATTAACTCTATGTTATTTAACTAGCCTTAACTCTTGTTCTCAACCACCACTTTTTTTCCCCGACCTTTCCTCCACGCTCATCACAATGCCAGCACAGCATTCTGTCATCCACTCTGGGGAAGGAATGGAAGCCATGTCCTTTACTCAGAATGAATCAAAGGTGCAGAAAGAGCACAGCAAAGCTCCGCCACTATTCACAGTACGCAGCACGGGGTGCAGAGGGAAGGGGGGAGCATTGGGGAATGCTTGGCTGTTCCTATGGGTTTCACAGCTGAGTGTCCTGCAAGTGCTGAAGCCCTGCGATCATGAAGGGGCAGCCAGAAAGCTGAAGACCACACCAGGATTTCCAAAACACGCAACCAGAGTGACCCCCACACAAACACTGTCACTGAGACAAGAACCCCCAGCAGCAATCAGCTCCATCAGGTGGGATATTGCTCTTCTTCTACCTGCAGTCCCTCATCTTCGCTACACGCTTCCCAAGAGCTGCAACAAGTGACGCAGTGCTCTGCCAGCCGTAACCTGCAGCATGGCACAGCCCTGCTGTCTGCAGGACCTGCCCACAGCCCGCCTCCCACCAGCAGGAGCCAGACAGGTCAGGGCAGTCTCCTGTTTAGAATTCAGAGCTGCACACTGATCAGAAAAACCCGTGTCTGCACGGCCAGTTTGGGTGAAATCACCCAGAACAGCAGCTTACTGCCAAACGCAAAGTTATTCACCTTCCTGAGAGCTCCACTTTATACAGAACATAAGTTTCTGTCCCCAAACATCCCCAATAGCAACCGAAACGTGAAAGCACTCAAAACAGAAATGTGCTGGCAAACACAAGATGCAAATGCATTCCTCTCCCAAAGAGCCACACTATGTGCAGAACAGAAGTCTGAATCCCAAAATAATACCCAGCACCAACCAAAACACACACACTTCCCCACATCTTGCCTTGCTTCCCTCAATATAGCAGCACAATGAAGCAATTGCCATCGTTAACATATGCACTGTATTAAGGGCAGCCAAGATTCAACATTCCTTTGTTAATTTGGCAGAGGGGAAAGACACAATAGGAGAGAGCCCTACAATTTGCAGCCATCTGCGATACTGAAAACAGTAATAAACTTGAGAAGCGCCATTATTATACGTGCTATCGCTCCTGGGAAGCCAACATCTCCCAACATTTACGTCTTTTATGTCTGAATTAATGCCTCTTAATTTCTGTAGAAAGAAAGTGTTTCCAGACATCTCCTCCCATTACCCAACCATTAATCTTGCCCACTGGTTTGAGCTCCCATAGTACAATACAATTTATGCTGTCAGAGATCACTGGGGAAGTCAGACTCAATTATAAATGTAAGACACTAAATTACTTCATGCTGTTATTTTTGGGGTCGTGACAGGCACCAGCAGCACCCAGCATCTCGGGCCACTCCATCTTCCCACTGAGAGCACCTCCCAGCCCCACAGGGCACATCCATCACCCAGTTCACATCCATCACTGAGCTCATCGCTCTGCTCATGAAGCGAACCTCAAGCTCCCCGACGGACAATAAAACCAACATTCTAGATTAAAATGAGCCTGAGAATATTCATGGGGCTTCTCGGAGTGGCAGATCCTGATGGGGTGGCCTCCCCAGCCCCACAGTCCTGATGATGGATCTCCCATTTACCTTCTGCTGGGGGAAATCGCACAGCCCGCTCAGCGTGTGAGCACAGCGGGTCACATCCTTCATCTTCAGGCCTCTGTTTTATTTTTAATTACAGCACTTCACTCAGGAACGCTACTTCAAATCATAAACCTAAGGAGAACGTAGCTTTCAACGTGCAGAACAGCCATTAAACTCGCTGCTTCGGCGACATCAATTTGGTGGTGCTCTGTGCACGAAGCAAGAGGTGATGCTGCACGGCTGTCAGAGCCCATGGCCCAAAGTCACGACTGCTTCACACCCAGCTGTGTGCTGTGCTCTCGTGCTGCTCTTCCTCTGCAGAGGACCCTTCGCAATTAGCAGCAGGCAAAGTTACAGCAGCATGGTTCTGGACTGATCATTTAAACCAATTGTTAATGCCTGGAACAGACATTTCAATTGAGTGCCCCAGCTTAACGTACCCAGCGTGGGTGCTTTTACTGTGGGTAAGCAAACCTCACTTTCATGGGATCAGAGGGGTGAGAAGTTTGACACAAAAGCCCCGTGAGGTAGGAAATAACGCTGCTCTGCTCCTTCTCCTTCCATATAAATCAGCAGTTCCATTTAGAAGTGGTGCTGGTATCAAACTACCTTTGCACAAGGCAAATAAATTCTTTAAGAGCAGATATGCCTGAAATCCAGTCACCTCTTAGTAGAACCACCACTGTTTGCCACAGAGGGCAAATGGAGTGAGCAGGCACAGCTCTCATCCCACAGCAACACATTGCTCCAGAAGCACAAACTGCAAGCACTATCTTAAACAAAACCTTTAAGGAACTGCTCCTTTATTCCATTATGAGCACATACATGACTTTAAAAATGGATTAACTGAAGTGGTTTAAAGCATTAATAGGAAGTTCATCCTCAGTGCCTCAAAGCAGCTATTTTGTATTATTTATTTTTTTTAAGGAACTGGCTTAGAAAAGCATCATCCCATTGGGTTTTAATAAATGTAAATAATATTCTGATAGGACAAGACAGCAGTAGCTGCGTGGAGGTGAGACTGTATGTAACTAAGAGGAATGCAAACCGTAGTGACTGCATGAAAGCCTTGAGATGGGAAAGGAAGAAAGGTAGAAATGAAGGAAAATAGACATCAAAGGGTCCAATTTCCCTCTATTTCTTCTTTCCTTCATTCCAGGTAATTTCTGAGACTGCATAAAAATCTCTCCAAACAGGAAACAGCATTCCGGATCACGAGAAACCAATGATTTCAAATGGCAGTTTATAATGTTTATGATTAACTTAAATCTGATACAGTTGCAGTCATTTGCAAGATACTTCTAAAGAGTACATTATCATTTTAAATCCAAAAGCCAGAACATCAAATGCCACGAAACTCAATTAAAATAATGAAAGAGAACAGCAACAAATATTGGCCTTTAGACTTCACGTTTGCCAGCTATCCTCTGCAAACAGAGAAGGCCAGAAATGTATTTTTCATTAGAAGTGTGAAGCGAAAAACCTCACAAAACATGGAGCTGGAAAACAAGTGGCAAGCTCTGCTTAATGCCCACCTCCAGTGCACAAAGCCCTGCAGATCTGCACCACATCATCGGGGCCAACCTGCCCTCTTCCTGATCTGCTCTTCCTGTACTCTTACCCTTTCTTTGATGGCATAAAGCTACTCCAAAAACCTGCCCTTGGGATTCATGCCAGAGCCTTGGGGACAACCTCCAGATTGAGGAAATAAGAGCTGCAGTCACATTTTTTAACCCTGCATTTAAATGCTTGTTCTTTCGTGCCGAGGAGAGGAGCTTTACTTCGTTAAGGAAGGATGTTTTAGCAGGAAGCATCATGTGAAAGAAATGGACGAATTAAGAACGTTCTATCTGGCCTTAATATACCCCAAAAGCACTCAGAAACAGGAGAAAGCATTGCTGTGCTGTACCACTGGTAGCAGCCAGGGCTATGCAAGGGCTTATGTGAATTGCTGGGAGCACCTGAGGAGAACACTCCTCCTAAAGGAAGAGAAACACAAAGCTGCAAACAATCCAGAGTAGATCTGGCTCACCTCCAGTGATGTCACAGAATCAATTTGGTTGGGACACACCTCTGAGATCCCCAACCCAACCCCAGCACACCCCTCAGTGCCCATAGCCACGTCCCTCAGTGCCACATCCCCACGGGCCTTGAGCTCCACCAAGGATGGTGACCCCCCCAAGCAGCTGTACCAAAGCATCACTGCTCTTTCAGAGAAGAAATTTTTCCTAATTTCTATGAACTTCATAACTCAACAAGCAAGAACTTTCCATTAGCAGCTGTACCAACCTCCTTAATGAAATACTAAATGCACGAGAGCTGGAGTTTTGGAGGAAAGGTCACTCCTGTGCAGCCATTACTCAGCTACACTTAATTGTGCCTTGGTAAGTAGGTTAACAAAATCTCATTGCTCAGAAAGCCTTGGGAACGACTTTGCTTTCATCACTTTGCACTCCATGTTCTTAGAGAGCCCAGGTATGTAATTTTTCAGAGGAGAAAATGCCACTTAATAATTAGCTCAAGTGATGCAATTGTCTTCCAAGGGTAATAACAGCGACTTGCAGCATCTGATGCCTGACAACCTTTGCAGCTGCAGCTTCATCACAGAGAAGGGCACAAAAACAAACAGGGAACAAGAGGTCCTGCAGCTGGTGACACGGGCACATCCACTGCCAGCCACTCAGCAGCGGGTACCAGCAGGTCAGCAATGGGAACAGCCCATGGACAATGCTGCTTTGGTTGCCCTTCACTGTTTTTACACCTTGTGTCGCCCTGTCCCTGCCCACACCCACTCCTCAGAGGTCCATTTCCAAAAGGACAGCAATTCAGCTCATGGGGCTGTTGGCTGTGTGGTGACCATCCTTCCTGCCACCTCCTGGCAGGCAGCAAGAGCAGTCACCACTCATTGCAGCTCACAGATCTCCAGCCCAGCACTCTGGGATGCTGCCCAGGATGATGAGAGAAGGATGAAGCTCAGCCACCTTTGCTGCTGCAAGAACTGATGTGAGGAAATCTGCCAAGAGCCAACCTGACATACATGTCAACCTGCCCTGATTTGTTCCATGCTTATTGAGAATAAATAAGATGCACAAAATTAACACAGCGCAGGTAGAGCTCACTAACATGGGTGAAGGTATGGCAGAATCTGGGGGAGAACGGAACAGAAAAAGTCATTCCACAAAGATTTTCCTTATTTCTGGTAGTTCTGAGCTAGCAGCATTGCACTGATTCACTTTCTCCTCTTGAGCCTCTCAAAACACACCAATCAGAGCAGGAAGGACTTGCACTCTGTAACCAAAAGCTCTGCCCTGAGCAGCTGCAGCCACAGATGCCTCCAGCCATGAGCACAGCCACGACCACCTGCTGCTGTTAAGGGGCGCACACTGATTGCCAGCACCTGGAGCAGGCCTTGCTCCAGCACAGTTTATCCAGCAAGAAAGCTGGAGCACAAGCACAACGTTCAACAAAGTGCACTCATCAAAAGCAGACCCAAAGATTATTAAAAATGAGTAGCAGGCTTTACGGCAATACACCACATCACATCCCACTCAAACGCAGCTGCAGAGCAGCAAGCAAGAAGTTCATCTGCAGTTAGGTTGACTGTAGGTAACCCTGCAACCTTTCCACAAGGCACAGTTCCACCCAATGTACCTCCAGCGCAGGAGGAGAAAATATTTTGCTTTGAAACTCCAGAAGGAGCCAAGCTCCTCTTTCTACCCCCCCCCCCCATCTGTCTGTGCTGCAGGTAGAGCCCATAGCCCTCCTGACACCAGCAGCCCCCTGCCTAGAGGGCATTCCCATACAAGGCAGCTGGCTTTTTCCCCCAGCACACTTTAAGATACAAACATGAAAGACAAAAATCTAAAGGAGACACCCCTATCCTTGACTCACCGAGAACAGGGCCTTCTTACCTGATCTTCCCCACCTCCACTCCGTCACCATAACAAAACAGAGGACAAAAGGTGGCTCCAGCAGCAGGACAAAACTGCTGCCTCCCTGGCCCTGGAAGCACTGGTTCTGAGCAGGGGGCAGGGGTGGGGGCAGGGGCAGGTCCCACCCACCCGATGGGTGGAGGTGCTGCTGCAGGGCAATCAGGCTCCTGTGCCCCCAGCTGGGCTAATTACAGCAAGGGCAGCAACCAGAGTCATCACAGCAGAGCCCTGCAGCAGAAACATCTCCCGGTTCTGACTCAAAGCACCGAGCACAAAAGAGGAGGCTTTCATACAGCCCTGGGAGGTGAACTCAGAAGTGCTGCAAAACCAAAGCAAGTGGGAGCACCTTCCTGTGAGTGCCTTCAGCAGCTCAGCTGTCTCCAGATGCACCAGTTCAACTTGGGCTGATGGCCCATATCTCAACATTCAGAGGCTGTGCACAGAGCACTGGATGCAACACTTGCATTTCTGTGCAAGCATTACTGGAGGATCTGACCATGTGTTGTTATTGGTCTGATTCCTGGCCAGGGATGCTGTATGGCAGCACGGTGTTGAAATGCACCTCAGCTACTCCTTGTGTTTAACAGTCCTGGTGAACACCTAGATTTTATAGGTGTATTAAACACTTATAATTTAATAGCCCTATTTAAACACCTCATTGAATTCTGAAAATAACTTCAAGTTTTACTACAAATTTCTTTTGTCACAGAATGGTAATAGAGACTTAAAAAATGAGATGTCTGATCCAATATGTGCCACATTCATTTGGATACAGAGCTTGTCACAGCTCTTTTTCAATGCTTAAATAGTAAAGTTTCATTTGCCTCCCTGTGGAGGTTATTTTGCACATCATAAAAAAACACATACAACAGGAAAATTTTCCTCCATTCAGCATAACTCTGCCTTTATCATCTTACTCATTACATCTCTTCATGTCACGGTAAGTAATTCCTCTCCCTGCTTTGAAGACCATACAGTTTCAGACTGGTGAGTGGTTTCTGTTCCTTACCCCTTGCTTTGTAGCCCAGTTACATGTACTTAACCTGCCATGCCTGCCCCCAACCAGCTCCTCCGAGCCTTCAGGGCCGCAGTAGCACTGGCTGCAGCCAAGGAGCATCCTTCCAGGCAATGCTGTTTGAGCCCAACACCGGTTCCAAAGGCTGCCACCGTCCCTTTGAAGCCTGTTGCTCCAAGGTATTCCTACCAACAGGACGCAAATGGCCTGGGAACACACCCAGCCCTACAGCTTTGTCCCCCAGCAGCTCAGTCCAGCTCGGCCAGTCAGAGACAACGACCCACCTCGAGTCCTCCAGGCAAATCATGTCACACCAGCCCGGTTCCACCAACACCATTCAGCATTCTCTGTGGTTTTCCTAAGGACTGTTCTGGCTATGTCTATTTTCACTTAGCTGACATAACTTTCAATGAAGATTGGTCCAAGTTCAACTGACTCTGATAGAGATGTAGAAAAAGAGAGGGGAAGAAGAAGGGAGAATCATTACTCTTGCCTAGCAGATATTCTCCTAAATGCTCCTTTCACTCAAAAATACAGTATACTCTTCAAAGGAAATGACCCTATTAAAAGAAAACGTCCCCAAATCTGTGATCTGCTGAGTTCAGTGAGAGCAGCGCTTGCTTCATCTGTCTCACAACCAAACTCCAGTTAAACTCCCATGACATCACTGTCTCATGAGAAACTTGCCCACCCCAGCACGGCTGTGGGTGGTTTTGCATTCTGTATTTCCTCACTGAGCACGCTGGAGAGGCTGGTGTTCGGACCTGGATAAATGTATTAGCTGCTTTTGGGTGGGCACTGAGCTCTGCATGGCCATCCCAGACTGCCCAACAGCAGCAGCTGGATGTGCACAGATGCTGCCCACCATGGTGAGCACAGCCCAGGCTTCCCAAGCAGAGAAAGTGTTAAATAGTGGGTTTGCTGGGAAGCTGACATGCAGGTCTGTGTAACAGCTATGGCCATTTTGAAACTACAACATCCTGACCAGAGAACATAGCAACAATGTCATTTACTACAGTATTTTCTCTGGCGTCCAAGGAAATTGCTGAAAGCCCAAAAATTTCCCCTGGATTTGATCCCAATTCTTTACTTTGGGTCTATCCAAGCTTCTTAATACAAAACAGATGACCTCACCATTTGGCTTTTGGATTGTCCCTTGGGTCCTGCCAAGGTTACACGAGTCCACATAACCCACCTGTGGGACCCTTTGGGGACACAGACCAGACTTCTCAGAGGGTGAGTTTTAAAGCAAGAGAAGTATGGGATCGTATGGGATCTGTGCTCTGAAATGCACTCTGCAAACAGGTGAGAAAACTATTTGGCACCATATGTGAGGCTTTACAGTTCTTTGTGAATACAGTGAATTCCAGCACCTGACTACCAAGGTAAATTCTTGATGCACGTTCCTTATTTGTAAGACCACCTATAGAAGCCATCAACCAAAAGGCTGAAAAACATGAAGAAAGCATAAAGGGAATCAAAATATATTCAGCTGCAAGCAAATTAGATACTCCTAATGCATTCTGTTTTCCTGTGCAATTTAGCAAATGAGTTTACATGGTCTGACAAGTCGTCCTGGAAAACATAAAAGCTCAGATTAATTTTACCTTTGTAGGGATTATAATTCAATATTTGCTTATTTACATCCAGCCACAACCAGAGCTAAGAGCCATATCTTCTGTGCACTGTCAGATCCATCAATACCAACTGAAGGAAGGGAGGCAGGATGGCAGCATGGCACTGCTGGGCTGCACGCAGCCTCACCCACTGCCCCAGAGCTGCCCCAGCATCCCCAAGCAGTTTTAACCATGGTGTGCTGTCTCCCTGCAGAGCTAACAGCACCCAGCTTTGTTTGTTGCCCTGTGGTGCTTACATATATCCATGTCAGCCATCACACCCTGACGGATGGCTTTTTAATGATGCGTACAGCATTGAAGGGGTCTGTTTGGAAGGAGAAAATGGAAGAGCGTCGTGGGCAATTTCTTTGCTGTGGTGAGATGATGTATGGTTTTGCACCAGGTGTAAAGACAACATAAGCTGCTCCTGGGGGAAGTGCTTCTAAGGGAAGGAACCCAACATCTGCTCTGAACTGAGCTCTGATGCTAAATGCATCCAACTACCCCCTGAACTACATCTCTGCCTACAGCACTCAACTGTCTTCAGAATGCCAAAAAATAAAAGATAATCAATCCAAGATTAATTACTTCATTTCTTTGACCACCGCTGCGGTCAGCATTGGTTTGGACAGCATCTCCTGGACGACTTCATACAGATCCAGCAGTCTGTCTGCACTGCACACGACAAATCCACCAGGTTTTGCACGTGGACAAACAGCCGAACTCCGGGTTGCAGGACCCTCCATCGAGCTGCTCACTGTTTGGGGCACACATGGAGAGCAGCTGCACTGCCAGCTGAAACTCCGCTGCTAACAGCCCCATAGGGTGATCCCCACAACCGCAGCCGTGTTTTGCTCCCAGTAACACAGAGCAAAAATAAAAGGCAGGTAAACCTGGACGAACCCCACAGCAGCAGCACAACTGCCACTCTCTGAATCCTCCTGTGTTTTTCCAAACATCCCTCTAAATTGTTATCACGCAAAGACAACGCTTCCCTTCCTGAGCCTATGACATAACACAGTCTGAAATTCCAGCCACCCTGCAAACTTACTGCAGCCCTGCGAGCACCGCGAATCGCAGCTGCTACTCCGTGTTTGTGCAAGCTCCTTCTCTGAAGGAAGAAGTGCTGCTTGATGTGAGATTCCTGGAGGGAAATCTGCCCGCACATCGCTGGCTGCGAGTGACACAAACAGCATCCATGTCCGACAGGCACCCGCCACCCCCGGCATCGCCTCGTTTTAATTAGTTCTAAGGAAACTCATCTCCCAGAGCAGCACGGAGGAGCGCCGCGGTATGTATGTAGGAAATGCCATACGTTACCAGCAGCATGGTGAAGTTCCCCGTCACCTGCAGGGAAAGGAGGGAGCGTTCCTGCAGCACCGCCAGCTGCACACCGCACAGCTCAGCTCACTCCGTCGGCATCAGAAAAGCTCAAAGAGGGGAAAAAAAAAAGGAGAGAGAGAGAGAGAGAGAGGCAGAGCGCGAGCGCACAGCACACAGACAGAGATGAGAAACTTCTGGCAACTCTCCAGCGCAGGGATGGACCCGCTGTCGTTGAGAGGCACAGGGCGATGGAAACGAGGGGAAACTGGGCAGTAGGGATGGGCCAGAGCCTGATTGAAGCACTGCAGAGATGTGCAGGAGGCAGCCCGGCACGCTGCACGGCACTGAGAGCAGCCAGCAGCACGCACACATATCTATCTGTGAGCACAAACTTGGAATGGATCATTCCACCGCGCTGAGAAGGTTATTAAATCCAGCACAGAGGAAACTCACGTCCCTTTTATGTCCCAAAGTGGATTCACAGCAATTCACGATGGCGTTTAGGCACAGCAACAAATTGGTTTTCGGCGTTTGCAGTCGTACTAGGAAGCCAAAATCCATTCTGTAAAGATAATTCACATGTTTTCAAGCAGATGACAGAAGTGTCAGCACACTGAGACCCAACTTGTCCAAATATTTCTACATTTTCAGCCAGTGGAATGAAAACACCCGTGTCGGTAGCTGAGAGAAGCAGCAAGAATTAGTGCTCACCATAGATTTGCCACATATATGCTGCAGGAAGCACGGCTGGCCATGATCACTGAGTACATCCCAATTGGTGGAAAATGTAAAAATCACTGTTTTTGGGGGTTTTTTTTGTTTTTTTTTTGTTTTTTTTGCAAGAATGGGTGAATGTGGTGCTTCACCCCAGCTGCAGAACGCAGTGTTTGGGCATCTTGAAGCCATCCACACAAAGTGAATGCCAACTCCTGGAAATCACACCAATAAATACTTTTTTTGGCATGAAAAGGGAAATGAGGCTCCACGTGGTGTGGGTTACTCTGCCGAGCCAAACTCAGCTCTTTTTATTCTCTACTCTGATAATGCACTGATTTAAAATCCAGCTACAAGTTCAGACAGTGTCTTGGTAAATATAGCTACTAATAAGCACAGCTCTCAAAATTAGAAGTCAGGTTCCTGTAGCTTCGGATGGCTTTTAATTTAGCTAACAAAGAAGAAGAAGAAGTCAAGCTAGGCTAAATAACTGGAGGGATTCTCTATTGCTTGTTTTCTTCCTATTAATAAATCAGCCCTCTGTGGGAGGAAAATCAAACAGTAACAAACAAACATGAATTCATTAGAAGGCAACACCAAGGGAAACAGAAGATCTCCAAGACAAAGAGCAAAGCTTTTGCACCTATCTGGGGATACGCAGAAGCAGACATAGCCCTCCTACCAGCTAGGGAGGGGTTCCATCCCTGGGATCATTTCTGTCCATGTCTGGATGCACTACATCAGGTCCACATCTCTCCTGTGCTGAGGATTCCCCGTCTGGTGCAGAGCTCCAGGTGAGGCCTCACAGAGCAGAGGGGCAGATGCCCTCTCTCAATCTGTCATGAATGCATTCATCTCAAAGCACCCTGCCAGAGAGAGCTGGTGTAAAAACTGTCCTGGTGCAAACACCCTGACTTTGCAGAGCCGAGTCAGTGTGCTCCTCCCACACCCAGGAGATTTTACCACCTTTGGTACCCAACGCTGGGCCAGCATCACCCAGTGACCACCAGCAGGAGGATCCACTCCCCAGACATCCTGTCCTCAGCCCATTGCTACATTTGTGCATGAGCACATCTGCCTCTGACAACCGGTTTGGTGTTTGAAGAGAAACACACTTTTTGACTGGGAAGGTGCTGGAGCTGTCACAAGGCTGCATTTCCACAGTGCTTTGTGCAGGAAGGAGCACCAGCAGAGCAGCCACGGGAACATGAGCTACACAGGGGATTTTCCTGCTCTGGAGTCTGTCTGAATGACATGTTGCTCTGAAAGGCTGAAATTCATAACGTGTTGGGTACTTTTCTTTCTTAATTTCTCCTTTGTCTCCCAGGGACTGAAGACAGGTCATTACCAATAGGTAATGAAAGTTGCCGTGCTGATGAAGCATGCTGTGCTCTGAGCTAAGTGTGGTTTTGTTGCCACTCTCCTGTTTGCTGCCTGGCAGCTCGCTGTGCACATCACTCACCCTTGCAGTGCAGCCCCCAGCCACGCCACGGAGCAGCTCCAGCACTCCTGCAGTTAGCTTGACATCCAATTATTTTTCTCATAGCAAAGACAGAACTCAGAATACCTGAATTTGCATTAAGGTCTCTGTACCACATCCTTTATGTGCACTTCAGGTTTCTTCCCCAGTCACTGATTTCTGCCCTTGGACACCTTCCCCTATCCCACCTGACTGCCTCCACCTCCTAAGGTTTTCCTAAGAATTAAAGGGAGAGCAATATCATTTATAGAGGCAACAAAGGAAGATGAGTCTTCTGCACTTCTTCCACGCTTTCAAAAACTCAGCAAGGCAGTTTTGCTTATTATTATGCATCACCAGAAAGATTTGGGCTTTAAGTGCTGTTTGACATGGATCAGGTAAGGAGGACCTCTTTTCCATGAAGCTACCAGGCCCATCAACTGCAGAACCAATCCCTTTCCTCTTTGCGCCCTCCTCCCACCACCACCCCCTGCAGCCCCCGACTGAGCACCAGGGGAAGTAGCAGAGCAGGCTCCCACTCCCTGTGCAGTGCTGATGTCTCTTCCCAAGCCTGCAAGGCCGTGCATGGAACCGTTCCATGCATTTAGCCAGCATTGGACCCAACAAGCAGACTTTCAATGTAATCTGGTTTTAAAAGCCTTGAAGGGCTGGCTCAAATGCGTTCATTGTGTACTAAAGAAATGGTATCCTATAAATAGCATATTCATCATTTATGGCGATCAGCTATGGCTGGAGATTTTAAGCTACACGCTCCTTGAATGCCAATGGAAGAAGAGAGCAAAGCTCCCCCCCGCCACCCCCACTCACATCCCAACCCCCTGGGGAGCTAATTAGCCAGGAAACACTTGCTGAAATGTTTCAGCAATCTCTCAGTACCGTATCTGTTTGTGATTTCAACTCTTGGGTAACGCAGCCAAACAAAAGCTACTGGACGGCTCCCACAGCCTTCATCAGATTTCAAGGAACAGGCTCTAATATCGCTAAAAACGCAATTACAGAGCTGCCTCTCTGGTTCAAATATTTTGCCAAGCAGTAGTTCTCTCATCCCACCCGTGCTCAGACGTATTCATCCAATAGAGAACACCCAGCACCTGGCTCGCCTTGGTGGCATCACGCTGGGGCATCCATTGGAACCTGTAATTCCTTCCACGCTGCAGATCTCATTTTAAAACTGCAGAGGGAGGTTTCCTAGAATGCAGGGAGGCTTTCAGTGCGCATTGCTTTCACCACAGCACCTCCCCTCCGTGTCACACAGGGATCTCCATGCTCTTTTCTCCTATTGTACCATCCAACCCGTGGACTTTGGATGCTTCTACCCCCACACAACATCAACAGCTCCCCTCCCTGCTGGCATTTTGGTGGCATGAAATCCCTGTTCCATCCTACTTTCAGCTTACCGAAACCCAATATTCAGAGAAATTACAATAGTTGAAGTGGGAAGGGGCTTTATTTTCCTCCAAACCCACAGCTGGTAGCACAGAGCTACAAATGACTTTACAAAAGCAGAGGTAAGCAGCTCTAACTGTAATTTGCAGCTCCCCACGTCTCAGTATGGAGCCTGGGCTGATTGATGCACAAGTAGAGATTTACAATGCAAAGTAAAGAATAACTGATTAAAGGAAATCCACAGCATTTCAGGGCCTTAATAAGTTGTTGGAGAAAATTAATTTCCACGTGCAGTATATGCAGAGACTATGAGGAAAACTTAGAATTTAATTAATCACAGTATTAAAAAGTTATTGGATATAATTGTAAGTAAATACTGCTTAATTATTCTTCTAATACCGTGGCTAATCTCCAAGTCATTTCCCACGATGCTGTGCTTGGTTCAGGTTGTTATATACTTACTGATTCAACTATGCTTGGACCCATTTCTGAAATAATGGTGCATTTTCAACATTCCCATGCTAACCCAACACATCTGCATGTGTATGAAGCACCCCCTTCCAGACTCCAAGCAGAGTGGCACAGCGCAAAGCCCAGACTGGCCAGGAAAGCAGCAGAAATAATGCAGATTCACAGTCATTTCTCTCTACAGCAGGCACTGTCATCCCTGTCCCTTTTACTGGTGATGTTCGTAATTAAGCTGCCTGCCCAAAACCCATTTCAGCAACGTTTCCCCCTGAATTTATGGTGACTGCTTCTCCATTACAGCTTTACAGTGCTTTTTCATTCAAGAGGCTTCCCAGAGCAATGGTTAACAGAAATCTGAGCAAATGACACATATTTTCTAAGCTCATTTATCTCAAAAATGTTTATTTTGAAAGTCCTTGTGCTGTGCAAGGAAACAAGGGGAAGCCCTCTGGAAGCAAAGTGAGATGCCCTCACTTCACCCAAGCGCAATCCCCACTGACTCCCATGGGGCTCACATCAAACCACATCACCACATTTGTCAGACCTAAGTGAGAATGAACACAGATCTCTGAATTACTGGTTCCTACCGACAGCATTGAAGGTCTTCAAAATGCCCTTTCTGACTCCTTTCAGGAGCACAGCACTGCAGCAGACCAGATCTTTGCTAGAGAACTTGAGGTCTCTGTCAACTTAAGTTCCTTATTATGAGAGTGATGAGGTGCTGGAGCAGCTGCCCGGAGAGCCTGTGGGTGCCCCATCCCTGGAGGTGTTCAAGGGCAGGTTGGATGGGGCCCTGGGCAGCCTGGGCTGGTATTAAATGTGGAGGTTGGTGGCCCTGTGTGTGGCAGGGAGGTTGGAGCTTCATGATCCCTTCCAACCCAAGCCATTCTATCATTCTGTCTCAAGTCAGCGGTTAGCAGGGCATCACTGGAGGGCTTTTGGGCACTGCTGGGAGACAGAGCCCTTCAATGATTGAGTGGAGACATCACTGGAATCATGTAGCTATCCACTGCTGTTTAGAGCAGACCCTGCCCACTGGCTACATTGCTTTATTACTGTGGCCTGAAGTCCACCATCCTTTCTGAGTTTTTGCTCAAAAATTCACTTGGAAAAATTAATTATCATCTTATTTACATGCTGAACCTTCAGAGAGGAGAACAAGCAGTCAAAAAGAGCACTGTGCTGACTGTGTGAGCCCCTTCTGGGGGAGCCCCAGGTGCAGGGGCTCTTCCAGGTGGCTGGGAACAGCCCTTTCTCTGCCTTTCCTCTTCTTATGGTTTTACTCCTGTCAATTATGGTTTTTAATTAGTCATTAGCAGTGCCTGAGGAATAAGATAAACGGTCTCTTCTGATTTATAAAATTTCAAAGATTGCATCTAAACCATGGAAAACCTCAGATTACTGCTAATTGCACTGCCAGCAGCCAGTCAGCTCCGGGAGCCTATGGGAAACCCCAAGGAGCTCTGGGCACTGTGGGAACTGGCGGGCATCCTCACCAGCCAAATGGCAAATCCAGTGTGATGCACAAGAACTCTGTCAAAACCAAAACTCCGTGTATAGAACGATTACCCCAGGAATAAAACAATTTCAAACTAGTGAAAAAAAGCAATGTCTTCCTTTGTACACCAAAATTAAACTCTCTGCGTATAACTGGACACAATTATCCCCCTGAACCCCTTGCAGCTCAGGCTATGCTGTTCTACGACTTTTTCCCAGCCAGAAGCATTTAACCAGAATTCCCCCAGAGTGGCTCCAGAATGCTCCCTCGAGGAGCATTTTCTCCCCAAGGAACAGCTCAGGTGACAGTGAGGCACAGGGAGTCACGACACCGTCCATCTGCATGCCATATGGCATTAGCATTACGAATAAACCTAATTTAAATAAAAATGCTCCACTTTGTACCCAAACTTTGCCTCCGAGCCTTTCACAAAGAATCAATATTTTAGCAATGCATTCAGTGCAATGAAGTTCCCCAGCACAGAACCAGGAGCAGCTGGCTCTCATGGCAGTTGGATCTCTACCAGGCTCTGCCTGCAGCCATGCCCACATGGAGCAGACCCAGCTTTCTCTCAGCTCGTGCTTGTTGTCGCCAACCACAAAGGTGCTTTCATGGGCACCAGCCTGAGGTTGAGGAGGGGGTTTTGGCATCGTCCTATGTTCAGCCACTGGAAATGAAACTGCAGCATCTCAGAGGGCTATGTAAAGCATTGCCCTCAGATTAAAACAATTTAACTTTCCAAGACCTCAGCTTGAAGAAAGACAAGCGTATCTGCACTGAATTTCTTTTTTGGAAATGAACTTTGTTGGAAGAGGCTTTTTACAGGACTTCTCTGATAAAGGACACCGACTGCTAAATAAATATAAATTATCCAATTTAAAACACTGCCTTCCAACTCAAAGGAATGCCACGACTGCTGGGCAATTCCCCAAGGTGAGGCCAGGAATATAATGCATCGGCTGATATGTAATAGCTGTCTCACTTGTGAGGAATGAAGAGCCATTTGTGGAATTTCAGCATGCAGGAAGAATAACACATCTATTAAAAGAAAAATGTGAACTCTGGGTCTCTCATCAGGGACTCATTTAAATGCAATTTTGCTAAATTAGCTGCAGTAAGGAGCCAGTGGAGGAAGGCTAACTGTAAACCCAGATAAAATAGCACCTCTTTGATAACAGCAATTCATATTAAAGGACTCCAGTGGATAATAAGTCATTAATAGGTAAACATTATTTTAATCCAATGTATTCTAAAGCAAGCTCAGAACATGGCATCTGCTTCTGCAGCTGGCAAACAGAGACGTTCCCATATTTCAGTGAAGAATTCCAAACGTGTCATTGATGTGTGATGCAAACTACACCTACTGAAGACCTGTGGCTGCTGCATCAGGGCTCCAAGCACACGCTCCTGACTGCTGGCATCTCAGTTGTATTTGTCATCTACTGGGTTTCACTGTGAAAAGGACATTTCCTCTAATTCTTTAAATACATTCTTCCTGTGACTTTCTGAAATGTAACGATGGCAACACGTGAAGGCAAAAAGGTTTTTCAAAGCATTGGGCAGTTGCTAATGATAATCTTAAAAGATTATGTTTTCAACATAATTAGCCAGTGACAGGTCAATAAAATCCCTGAACCAGATAGCTTCCTAACCGACTTTTCCAAGAAATGTGGTAATTATAGGAACCACCCTTAGCTAGACTCAACTTTTCTTTTTAATGGAGCTGTGTTAATTCCAGACCCTGCAAGAAAGACCACGGTGAGCCTTAGCAAACTGAACAAAGACCCGTTTCTGCGTGCCTCTTCACACCCATCACCCCTGCAAGGAACTCTCCCTTATCTAAGGCTAAAATCAATACGTTAATCCATACAGATCAGCCCGGATTAATGCGAGAGGCTGCTTCCACATCACAGCCCCGACAGATTTTCCTAGAGGCAATCTGTTACCACATACTATGGTACAGGCTAAAAACAAACCCATCATCATCTCAGCTGGGTGAAAACACAAAGGTTATTCCTATTTGTGTGTGTTGCAGGAAGTGGATCTTCTGCCACCTCCCCCACCGGTGCAGAGGGACTCCAGGGAGCCTTGAGGTCAGGTCTGCTGTGCCCACTGCCGCTCTGGGCCCAATAAAACACAGGACCTCTATCACTCCTCACATCTCCTGCCCTCCAGACCCTTCCCTATCTTCACAGCCCTCCTTTGGATGCCCTCCAATGATAATAACCCTCCATGGATACTTAATGCTGGAAGTCCAAATTGCCAGCACAGCACTGCATGTCACGGCAGCAACAGATAGGTTGGTGCAGCCAGGCTGCTTCTGCAAACCATAAGGAAACACCACGGTGTGCTGGAAGTGATACCACTGCTGCTAACACACATGTGGACCTGTAGCTGCAGGATCCTGCTAGTCAGGATTTGGGCCTTTCTATTAAAGAAATC
The DNA here is from genome assembly GCF_019238085.1 of Lagopus leucura. NCBI lineage: Eukaryota > Metazoa > Chordata > Aves > Galliformes > Phasianidae > Lagopus > Lagopus leucura. The sequence continues at coordinate 1,504,568 of NW_024962280.1, read as the reverse complement.
CTCTGCTCAGCAGCAGCTTGAATAAAACATCCCCCTACAGCCTAAGCAATATTAAACCCACTGATTCCTGCATTAATTCCTAAAATGCCAACTTTTCACTTCAGCCTCCCCCATGACAAGCCCAGAAATGAAGTTCCGAGGGGAGGGGAGCTTCCAGGCCACCAGGTCTGTCTCTGCCCTGACACTCAGCATCTCCCCCAGCACACGGTGCCACGCCACCACATTCATAATTTCCTACCTCCTCCAGTATTTGCAGTGAACAACCTGCCCTTTCTCTGCACCACCACTCACCCTTTATAGAGCTCCTGGATTTTTATTTTTTTTTTAAATGAATTTTCATTCCGAGGGCTGTTTTATCATTTCTCTATCAGACTTGCCTGCTGTGCCTGCATTATTGAACAATCCCTCACAAAATTACATACGAAATACTCTGTTCTAAGGGTTTGGATGTGAGCCACGTACAATACTACAAAGTCTCTCCAAAGTCAAACTCAGAAGACCAGCAGCACCCGACAGCTACGGCAATGCTTACTCATTTTCATAATTTGCTAAATGAGTCAAGCACCACAAAGAATAGACTGAATGTTATCAGCCAATATGGGGCCAACTATAGCCACACCAGATATTGATAGAATGTAAATGGAAAACTAAGTACATGAAAAATAGGCATTTCATAGAAGCAGATACCTGGGGTCAGGGGAGGGCTGGAATAAATGTGCCTGTGGATGCTTCAGAACATAAATCACTGGGGGTGATAATGTACAGAAGCAATGTTAAATAAAATGTTAATCCACGTATCAAAGAATACTGTGATAGCTTCTTTATTACATTTGTATCTCAGCTCATTAAGGAAACGACCTCTCCTCCACCATGAAGCAAGCGCCACGTTTATTGCTCCTGACAGTTCATCAGTGCCAAGGTGAACCAGCCCTCACTTCTGCAAATCCATGCAACACTCCTCACAGCACGATAAAGACTTGTACACAAATCCAGCAGTGTCTGCGAGGAAGGGAGAGGTGTGATGAACTGTGGTTTGGACAATAAATCTGCACCTGACTGATGACAGTTTGACTGTTGCATGTTAAATAGGGCTTTGTAAACTGAAATGCAAAAGACCTGTAACTGCAGCATATATCACCAGCCCGAGGCATAATCAAATTTGTTTAAATTCATGATCCCTAAGCCAGCGGTGAAGATCAAAAGAGACTTATGTTCCTGCTACTCCATCCTGCCACATCATTTATTAACGTTTTCCAGCTAAGTACTGCCCCCAGCCTCCCCATGCAGCTCTTCTTAGCAGCGTTTGCCATCTCCTAGAAAATAAGTTCCCTCCCAGAGCTAGAAAAGTGGGAGATGCAGCTTTTGTCATCCTTTTTGTGCTTTACACTTAGTCTGCACAATCAGCATCTAAAGTCAAGCCTGGCTCTCAAATGCCATCATCACAGCAAATGTACTGATCTGTCATTGTCTCCTGAACAAGGGGCACTAATTCTCTCTCAGGGATATGAAAAGTGGCATATTGTTATGATTTGCAGCTCTGGAAGGAGCTCTACAATCTCCAGCCATCCTCTAGCCCAGCCCTAAGAGCTCCTGCATGGTACCGGTGAGCCCCCAGCCCTCCCTCACGTCCTCACATTAGAGAGCAGTGGCCAAGGCAAGGGGCTGGCTGGCTCCTGGATTTACAGCAATAAATCAAAAGGCTGAAACCAACAGTACCAGATGCTTGCTTAAGACAAGCATGCACATCAGGCTCCAGTCTGTAACTTCACTCACATGGTGGGCAATCCTGCCCACGGCAGAGGGGTTGGAACTAGATGACCTTTGAGGCCCCTTCCAACCCAAGCCCTCTATGATTCTTTCACAGAAAAGTTACACAGCTCCTCCAAAATCTCAGCCACAGCAGTTATCCTTCTGTGTTTCATTCTATGGCCTTTCTCTCCCATCTTTCGTTAACATTCTTTTCCAGAGCTAAAAATGAACCAAATCTGCAGTTCTGGTAGGTGCTAGGGTATACATGACAACCTACTGTCTGCCCATGTTCAGACCCAGCTTTCCCAAGCTGGCTCACCATCTAACATCACCTACCAGTGCATCCTACACCAAGCATGCAGGTGCAACTGGACAGATGCTGAATTCACCTTCTTTAGGATAAAACATTGGAGGTTCTTGGACCAGCAAAATCTCAACATGGCTTTCTCCCACTATAAAATTGCCTGCTAATAAGGGGATTAATAAGGAATTCTTCCCCTTATTAATTACTTTTTCGGAAATCTCTTTGTAATTCCATCCACTGTTTTAAGTCAAGCATTCGTGTCAAGTTCTTTTGACCTTCCTCCTCAATTAAGGTGAGCAATTAGCCCCCTCTGCTGAGCTCTTTGGCCACCTCATCGATCTCCTCCCTGAATCTAACCCTTTTGGCTTCCTGGAAGCTCACTGCTAAGACAGTGCCACGTGCTTCCCAGGAACTCGCCAACCACATGTCATACCAATGCTCCACTGACACGAGCAATCCCTCTCATTTGCCCTTCAATTAATTTCAGAGACGAACGAGGTGCACCCTATCGCGACTTTGATCTCCTGCCTCCAAGGCGTCTTAAAGCTTCCATCATCAAAAATGTGTTTGCCCTGATATCTGTGTTTATAATTTTCCTCCCGGCTGAAGAGCGCTCAATCTCTGCTCCCAAAGCGATTAGCGCAGCGCTGCAAAGCCTTCCTTCTGAGAACCCCTGGGGGGACGCGCGCTTCCAGCCGCCTGCCTGACACCCAGCACAGCCATCCTGCCCTCCCCAAAGCAGCTGACATAGTGATGAAGCAAGAACCTAAAAGGATGCATTTTTAATGTGTGTTAAGGGGAGCACGGGACCTCAGGTCCTTGCTGGAAGAGGCCGAAGAGCGCTGGCACAGGGATGGACCTCCTGAAGCAAACTGCAAAATGCAATGGCATTGTTTTTGTAAAGAGAGATTTTGCAGCAAGTCTACAATTAATGAAGGAAATGGAATAATATTTGTTCAAAAAACAGCACTGCTCATCCATCATTTCTTGTTTTCTAAATGAATACATCCCTAACATACAGCATTCTGCCTCATTGCACGCATCAAGTTCATAACTTCCAGCATTCACAACATTCAGGTTTATTTCTGCTGGAAAAAAAACAATTGCAAACATGTTAGCTTCTGCAAATTGCTGCTATTTGGGAGAACAGTAACTACTTGAAATGCATTTAATACACTTGAGATGACTGGAAAGATAATACAGAAAAAAATCTGCAGTATCTAACAGAGAAAAGAAATTCTTTAAATACTGAATGAAGATGTAGATGGAAGAATCTGCTTCCACTGTTTTCTGTTCCACCCCTTACTGCTTTTTCAATTTTTGCTCCATTTCTTTATCTGAACATGAAGAGTGGGAGAAAGCCAACAATATGGATCGAGCACAAGAGACCACATCAAGGTCTACTGGGAAGAAGTGGCTCCTCACCTGCAGTCATCTTCCAGCATCTTCTTGCTCTGCTGGGGCAACAGAGTTTGGCCAAATTTTGGGTGTCTGACCCTACAGAGCACACACACAGCAAGCCCTGCCCTGCACAGCCTTTCAAGCACATCCCCTTCCTATAGGCACCCAGTCTGGGAGCCAACAGCTTTGACATTTGAAAAGCAAACGTTGTTGATTCCAAACACCCAACTTCTGGCATTTCCATCAACACAAAAAGTAATTCGTGTTGTTAATCGCACAGTAATTCTTCTTTCACAATAATAATTCATTGAATCAATTTAATTACGAACTCCAGATCCAGCAATTTAAGAGGTTGTTGTCAGAGTGCATTTTCTAACTGCAAGAAGAAATTCAGCTAAATAAGATGTTCAAAAGCAATAAAATGCATGTTGCTCAAATATGAACTAGTTAATAATCCATGCTGTTTCTACATGCCATGTCTCATTACAAGGGCTCCATTTGTTGTGTTCAACACTAAAGACCATGACCACATATCATAGGCCACAAAGTTTCAGGTGCGTCCCCTGCAGGGGTTCAGGTGGAGGCAGAGGTGGGAGACAGGAGGGAACTGCATGAAGCACAGCTCCATGCCTCTCACCTTCATCACTCAAGCTCTGCACCAAAACCTGCCTTTAATTCTGCTGCTATAGGCTCCCTTTGGCCTTAGCTCCCACTCAGGACAGTCAGCTGATCCACTGTCATTAAATACAATTTAATTTTACAGCGCACAGATGTACACCAGTTGAGTCCCGGCCAGATTTTAATGATAATCTCTCTTAAGAGCTATTTAGCAAGTTAGAGGTGAAGTCTCATGCTGCAGCAGAGAGCAAACCAGATGCCGTGCACATGTTTTGCTTTTCAATCACACAGCTCTGACCTTCACCTGGGACACGGTGTCAACCTGGACGAGCCACGATGACCCAACCATCGCCAGAACTCCATCATCAATGTCAGAGTGAATGGCACCAGGTGCACCTGAACCAAACTGAAATCTCCTGGTGCCTTACAGTCAAAGGGAAGGCAAACCCTGCAGAAGAAGCCAACAAATGAGGCATGAGTGCATACCCATGAAAACACACCACCTGCAGCGCCCTGTGGGAAACTGCCTACGTTCTCAGGGAAGCCACACAAGGGAAGCTTAACTCACTCAGATCCATGCCTGTCCTAAAACCTCCCCTCGCCATCAGTCATAGCCCCACGGCTGCATCCCGAGGTAGGTCCTTCCCTTGAGTGCTCATGGACCTCCCAGTACAGCAGCAAAGTTTCTGAGGGACAGATGAAGCCCAAACAAGGTGATGCTCACAGCTCCTCCAGGCACGTGAATATCTTCTCTTTCTTACAACCTCAGGCTGCCAAATTAATTTAATACTTATAAACACTTGCAGGGAAATAACACAGCAAGTAAAGGAATTTACAGGGGACGTACAAGCAGGCTGTAATCAGAGCCATCTCTGCAGCAACACCACATAATTTCTGTGTCATCTTTCAATCACTGTTCCCTTAATGCATCCTTGAAAAATGAGGACCGCATCAGTCATGGTAGATTTAATAGCCAGGTAGATTTATGGTGGAACAAAGCCAGAGGCAACTTCCCATGTAGAACAGCAACACTGGGATTATTATAAATGTTATTATCCTGCTCACTTTTGTTTTCAAACTGCATTAACAAGCCCAGGAGCTTCTGCAGGACCACAGAGCTGCAGCAGCACACCTCCTAGAGCTCCCTGGCACCCTCCTGCCTGCAGTGGGGGGAGCTCAGCACACACCCCATTTGTATGGCTGACTCTTAGGGCAAATGATGGTCAGATGCTCTCCCCCCCCCCCCAAAAAAAAGCCCCAACAAAATAAAATGCACATCACCGGCAATCACAAACTTGATGTCCACTCTAATTTATTTTTCCCCTCTGGATTTATGTTCCTTTAAATCAATGCCCTGAAATTACGGCCTTCCTATGGGCATGCAGATCTTGTAAATCTCTGACTTTTAATACTACTTTATTTCAAGACTGCCAAGCTGCAAGCCTTGTCAGAGGGGATAATTCAGGAATTGTGCTCAATGCCACCAGGCCAGCACCCTCCTGGTGCATCTGCGCAGCTCCTGGTCCCTAGCAGGCTCCATTGGATTTAGCATACAGCAAGCAACGCTGAGCTGGAGCCACCTCCCCCTCCCCTTGCCCACTATTTGGGCAGCATCCTGCATGCACCATGCACAAACCCATGCCCCAGACCCACATGGAATCTCCCTCCCCATCCTCCAGCTCCTCCCATTTGCATTTAGTTCAGCTGTGCAATTTAACACATGGCATGAATACACATTCTTCAGGACCTTCGGCAAAGCACCTGCTGCCCTCGTCCTCTGATGCCCACTGCAGACCCAGGGTGGGATTTCTTATGGGATTTCTCTCTTTTTCCACAAAACCAGGCCCCATTGGCCATACACGGAGCTGGGCTCTCAGTCTGTACTTTGCCAAAAGCCAGGTGAGCTCAGCACAGCAACCAGGGCTTTCTTTAAATGTCATTTTTAATATTTAATCACAGCGGATGGCCTCAATATTTACAGAATAAGCCATTTCATTCGGAAGTTAAATATATAGCCGAGATATTTAAGGAAACTGAAACAGAGCCACAGAAATGCAATTGCACTTAACGTGACCTGGGAATGATATCACACGTGTGCACCTTTCTGCAGGGCTCTTAAACCCCGTTCTGAACACATGACACCAAGTCAGTCTCACCTGCCATGTTTCTTGGGTGGGACTCAGTGCTGTGTGAGCAACCCAGAGCACTCAGGTTTACAAAGAGAAAAAAGGAAAACAGGATGCAGGCTTATAGGGGAGCTTTCATAAATAAATACCTGTTGGGTGATGCCTCTGAAAATGCATTTCCTGAACCAGAAACCAAAATGCATAAAGAACAGTAAGTGAAAGAAAGGCAATAAGTAGCAAGGAATGCAGTAACAACAGGAAGCTCCACAATGGCCAGCAAAGCACTGGGAGCAGCCACAAGTTGTCATCTTTTGCCATAAACAAAACCACAGCTTTCAGGAATGCTTAGGAAATGAAACCACAGCTTGCAGAAGCACTCAGGAGGAGACCAGAGACACATAAACTGCAGTTCTATTTAACAGGGATGTGGAAAACTGTCAAACATTTTATCACCCATGGCAGTCGGGGCACGATACGTGCTGATATCAGCTGAAGACTATAATGCAACAGCATAAAGCCTTATTGGAAAGAGGAAGGGAGACAGAAATCTTGGCTAGCAATCGCTCCTACCTTTGTAACGAGTTTCTGCACCAGTAGGGGTGAAATTGCATGCCAAAAGCACATGCAATTTATCCCTTGTTTAAGCACACACTGGCAGCACAATTGCTATTTTCAGACTCACGGAGCTTAACTTATCAGCCTACCAGTGAGCACAAGCTCTCTCGTTTCCATCAGGTGGCTTTAATGAGCAGTGCAGGCCTGGCCACGGCTCAGGGCACACCCAAATCCCACCCAAAATGCACTGATTTGTTGGGGAACTGAATTCCTTAGGCTCCTTGAAAGGAAGGTATGGGGAGTAAGCTTACCATCAGAAACACCTATCTAGATGAGCAAGTGCTTCTTGAATGCAGAGATTAATTAACGAGAACAACATAGGAGGCAAATACCTCTGGGGAAGCAAAACCTTGGCAGCTTCCCCATACACCCTGAATGGCACTGAAATCAGTTAGTTACCTCTAAGTTTTGCCCATGCATAATACAGGGGCTGTTCCACAGCACCCGACCCCCAGCCAACTTCCATCCTGCACCCATGGCACTGCGTGGCCACAGGAAAGCCCACAGCCAGCTGAACTCTGGCATGCCTTGCTCTGGTCTCTGTGGCTGCTAGAGATGCTGTGGGCACGGGAAGAAGAAAAAGCACCAGGCACCCTCATGTTTCAGCATGGGCTAAAGCTACAAGGCACGCCATCCCCTGCAATGTTACTATGGTGATTTCCGTGCGGACAAAACACCACGATGGTTCATACAGCTGTGGTTATGAGCCAAAGCTCACAAGCAAGATTCTAATCTGTCCATTAAACAATACCAGGGTTTGTGAATAATAATCAAAAAGCAATTACACAACAGATAGACTATCAGAGCTCACCCCACTGAGCATGAAGGTCAAATACATCACATTAACTAGGTATCTGCTCGCCAAAAACCCACAGCCTGGTGGACAGAATCATTACTTCTGGAGTTATTAATAATGGAGAGGATTGCCAGTGCTGCTTCATTTACTTAAACCAACATGAAATGGCATAAATATTGCACTAAATCACACACAAATGACCTGCATGCAGGAGATCGAACTGTATGAAACCACTGAGCTGTAGAAAATATATCTGTGTATAACTTCCTGTACTTCATAAAGACAGGGTGAATTTTTCTAACTGTCCAGAGCTCCTCATTACCAAGAATTTAGGAGCCAAGTGTACTACTCATTTTGCCAGTTCATGCTATACTGCAAATCACTCTTTCATTAAAGGGGTTCACAACATAGAAGATGCAGTGGCTGCATGCTGCTTGCCATTTGGGCTGTTTGCACCTTGTTGTTGCATTGGTATCTTCCTCATTTGCTTTCTGCCAAGGGGTAAAATCTCTGCAAAGCTCCAGCAGGACTTGCACGGGTCTGCCACCTGGAGCCATGCATTCAAAATATATAAAGAAAGGAAGAACAACAACAACAAAACCATGGAGCTTTGAAATCCCTTGCAGAGCAAAGGCTTGAGCCTTGCTGAGCAGGGAGGATGAGAGTTGTGTTTCTGAGCTTGAACCTCTGGTTCACAAACTGCTCTTTTCTCACCTAATCCCAGCCCACAGCATTCACGTACAAGCAACTGGAGAAAGTGGCTCTGTAGCAGAAATCAAATGGGATGCAACTGCAGACAAAGAGAAACACATGGATGGCTGAGATGTTGGAATTGCAGCCTGAAGGATAAGCAGGAACCTGCTGTCACTCTTACAGAAGCAACTGCCCTGGAGCCTTCGATGATTTACTGCCCCAACCTCTGCCCCCATCTCTCCCCAGTTCTTTTCTCCTGCATGACACAGGATGGGGCAGCCCCAGCTCAGGGCACTCTGTAGCCTCATCCCAGGGACAGGGCACCGAGCCGCAGGACAAATTTCTGCACTGCAAAAATATATGTAATTTCATTACCTGAGTGACAGAAACCTATTCACTGCTTACACTGGGCCTGCTATTAAAGCAATTACCTGGGATCAATGCAATACGGCAGCAGGATTTAAATCTTGCCTTGCAGCAAGGCAAAAGAACTGCTTCTCCAGGCAGGTCAAACCCATAACGCTTTGTTCCCTTCGTGCAACCTTTGCTGAGTCCTTGGCCACAGACCTACATAAAAACACCCTTAAAATAGACAGCTGGGTTGTGTTGCTGCTGCAGGCAGCATGCAGCACGATGCCAGGTGAGCATCAGCTCCCCCTGAGCAAGCACCCCAGAAACAGCTGGTAGGAGCCAGGAGGACTAGAATTAACATTATTATTTTGTAATGGAAACCCAGCCACTCAAACTGCACTGTTTTGCCCAAATTTGGGGTTTGTTTTTTTTTTTTTTGCTACTTTATTCTCACAGGCTTTCAGAATTGCCAGGCACACTCAGGTTTGCTAAGGACATGCCACAGCCAGCTTTCAATATCAAGTTCACTGTCCCAAGGAAGCACCTTTCAGGATGCCCTGTAACACCTGGACACTGCAGAGCAGGAAGTTATAAAAATAATCAATCACAATTTGAGAGTTTTCCAAGCTCTGTGTTATTCAGCACTTCTTGTCTTACTGCACACCAATCTGCTAACTGCTGGCACAGGGCTCAGGGCTCTCCTTCCCTCCTCCCTTCCTAAGCCCAGCAGACAGCAGCAGCCTGCAGACGCTTCCCAGCAGTGTATCTGCAAACCTCAGGCATGTTACAACAGTGGCAAATTGCTGCCATGTGCAAAGATCAAGGCAGCATTAAAACAGAGGCCATGGCCTGCAGCAGATACCATCAGAAGCTTCTGCTAAGCTACAGCTCATTTTATGATAAGGCTGGGGATGCAAGGAATGCACAATGAAAGAAAGCGTAAGAACGCAATCGAGGAAGCTCTGGTGCAAAGCAAAGGATTCTGCAGGAGATGGACTTGCAGGAGCCCAGCAATAATGGAAGAGAAGGGTGCTATCATAACGAACCGCTATGCAGCAAGGTGAGCAGATGAAAGGTAGCTCCCCTACAGCAGATGGAATAGATGTTTGCCTTTATCCATCTTTCATATGTTCAAACTCAAACCAAACAGCTCTCCGGCTTCATTGCACTGGAAATGCCACTCTGTGGATAAACCAAAGCAGATGCACAGCAAATGCCACACCTCCTACCCAGGCATCATGGTACCCAGCGTGCCTCTTGCCAGGCAAGGAAACAACCTGTGGTGCCTGCCTATGACTGGAGGGGTGCCCAAAGGACCAGGAGGAGAGGGGACACACAGAGGGCTGGAGGACAAGGCCTGATGCCAAGGGCTGCGATGGCCAACCATCGCCAGAGAGCTCCTCACACCCCTGGCCCCACACCGACACCATCTCCAAACACCATGCCCAAAGCCAACCCCAACCCATGGGCTGAAAGCCCACCAGTGGAGCCCAGCAGCCAGCCAGCCAGCCTGCCAGTGGTGCCAAAAAGAACAGAAGAACCACGGCTGCGGAGCCTGGTCACAGCCTGTTTCTCATCACAGCAGCCTCACAGCACTGGGACCTGGCGTTAACAGATGATGAGAGTGTTCATCTGGGCTCTGTCCAACTCAGTGAGCTGAATACCTGCTGCCTCCTCCACACAGATCGATTTTTGCACCGAGTTTACGAGGAGTAATTAATATTCATTCAGAATTAAGCAGAATAAGATTCCCAATGCATGAAGATGTTTATTATTTATTCATATTTAAGGCTTGTTAGATTAATCTATTTTAAATTACTGCATGCTGCCAGGCACAATTATTATAATTTATTGGGATAATTTCAGTGCTTTATTTCCCTCCAATGCAACCTTGCAGAAGGTGCGGCTGCTTCTCAGCTGCTCAGTAAAGCAAGCCCTGCTGCTGAGAGCTGTGGCTGCCATTGAGATGTGGGCAGCTCAGGCCTTACTCTGAGCAGTGGGAAGTGCTGAGCATCCCCTGGTGATGCCAGGAAACCCCAAAGGATGCAAGAAACCCCAGAGCATCCTCCCATCTCTCTTCTTGAGCACTAATACCTACTGCTGACATTTTGCAGAAGCGGTGCTTGGAGCAAGGGGTGAGAATGTGGTAATAAAGTCCAGGGCTCTGTGCTGCGCAAAAGACTTCATCATCTCAGTGCAATTAAAAAAACAAAATACCCTGCGTCCTTGCTTAAAAGCTGCAGTAACCATTAATACATTTAATTGATACCCTCAGGGGCTCAAAGCTTTTATGAAATTTAATTATTTTCCATCAGGGCTTGCACAGGAAAGGTGCAGTTACAGCAGAAAGGGCTGCAGTTCACACAGAGCAGCCCCACACCAATGCCACCGCCGCCCCAAGCTGCACCACCAGGCTCATCTCTGCTGTGGCAATTGCAGACCTCTGATCGTTTGGGCCTTCATATAACAATTAAAAATAAAACAGACCAATCTGACTCAACAGTGGGCACATCACTGTGTATGAAGCTATCGTCACCAAGTACGTGTTCACCCAGGGATGCCTCCCAGCACTGCTGGAGCTTGCACCGAGTGGATCCAGAAATGGGATTCCCCCATGCCTGACGGGCATGGGGCAAATCCTTGCCTCATCACACACCCATGCCTGGCTGCAAAGCTACCCATCCACACCTGCAGGCTCTGTAAATAACACTTTCTCACCTCTGAGAAGCCCCTGCTTTCACTGACACACAGTGGAGAGCACTGTGCGTGCTGATGTGGGAGCAACAAAAGCCAAGGGCGTGCTTTGAATCTGCAGGGATGGGCTGCAAAGCCCACCAGCACGCCGCCTTTCCTCCTCCCCAGGAGGACTTGCATTACAAACTCTTTTGAACCGAGCTGCTTAATCAGCATCTCCTGAGAGTAAATGCAGTCAGGAGGAAGAGAGAGCAACTTTTTAATATAAAAGAAAAAAAAGACCTTTGAGTAAAACAAATGGTTTTCTAACAAAGAACATCCTGGGGACAGGAAGACAATGTCTTGCTTTTGATGCTACAATACTATATTTGAGATTAATGGTTTCACAGCTAAGATTTTATCCCAATTACAAATATCCCTTAGCAAGTCACAAAATATAGTATTTGTTAATGCTAGGCTAAACTTCAGTTCTGCTTTGACTGCAGGTTTTCAGGCAGAGAAATTAAGAGCAATCTCACAAGATTATTTCAGCGTGCCTATTATTACTTGACTCTTATGCTTTTGACACTGGGGGCACATCCCATCAGCAATAAGCCAATAACATTGGGGTGCTTATGTTTTTCTCCCATGTGGATCTATCTCCAGTTTCCTCTATGATGATGAATATTGGAGGAAATTCCTGCTCTCATTGAGGCCAAACTCCCAAGAGGCCAAAAGCTGACCACGAAACTTCGATCCAACCGAAGCCACCAAGCGGATTCTGCCCAGGTTTGAAGGGAAATGATCCAAATCCAAAGTAATTGCTGCAGCCAAGAGGGCAGCATCCCTCCTTCATGCTGCATTAGGTCCCCAGACCCCACTGCAATGTGGAATCAAAATCACCACTTTCAAAGCAATGGCTTTTTCCTCCGGGACGTTTGACCAAGCAAATACAAAACACATCCAATATTTCTGACACCCGGTAAGCTGTTATTTTAAACACAGTTTCAATAAACTACAAAAGTTGATACTGTTTGGGGCTTGAAAATATACGATCTCATTAAAAAAGGCTGGCACTTAGAAAGATCTCTGGTGGCCAATCACCGCTTGGGGAGTGCTGTGATTTATAACGTTGATCCCCACAGCTAAACCATTTAATCTGATAATAAACATCAATCACCGACTTTTACGGCACCATTTTGCAGCCTGAGCAGAAAACCTTGTTCCTGCAGACAAATTAGGAACGCCAAAGTGACTCTTGCAAATAAATACTGACTTTAATATTCAGCAGTATAATTCCATGGGATCCATTTTTTATTTAAGCGCTACTGGAGCAAGGAAAAAGTTGGGAACTACAAAGTATCTCCACAACGACAACTCACTGCAGCGTAACGGCGTCTGGTGTGCTGGAGCCTGCCTAGCCAGCAGCTCAGTGACAGCACACACTTACCTCTGCGTCTGTTGCAGTTGTCATCAGAAAGTTATTAAGTGTGTCCAGATATTCTGCATGACAGCCCATAACTCACCATTAAAAACGAGGCGAGATCCTATTACACTGCCATGCAGGCTCTGCGTTGGCTCGAGGTACCACTCAATAGCAGGGGAAACGGATCAGCCGGGCGTGATCCATCGTGAGATGGATAGCTGCCAGAAAAAACAAATCAGATGGAGCCCATTAATACGTAATGATACCCAAGCTACCATTAATTCAAATACTCTTTCCCAACCAGAGAGCTATTTAAGAAGTAACTGAAATAATGATTTTCCTATGGGCACATCAAACGTCATCACTGCTTCGTGCTGGATGCTTGCACTTAGCAGAACAAGGCAGCTTTTCAGTACAGTTTCCAAAACGTTTTGATGTAAACTCATATTTTCCAATACAGGAAGATATGTCATAATTAAGGTAAATTATTCATGAAAGTTCCAGTTCAAGTAGAGATGGAAAATGATGAACCACGTGAAGAACTTCCCCATGAATACTTGCAAGAGCAAAGCGGGTAGTAAGCAGTAAGAATGCTGAGATCTGTCAGTTACACTTTCTTTAGTGGGATTAGCTGGGTTTCTGTTTCAGAAAAGGTAAACTCAATTTCAGTTTTGCTGCCCCAGAATGCACTTAGTAGAAATGATGGCCTTTCAAGAAAAAAAAAATCTGTTTCTCTCCAAAAAAGGAAATACAAATGGAGGAGCTGAGCAAGGAATATTTGTCTTGGGGCACGTCTCAGGAGGGACTGAAATGGGCCTTTACATCAGATCTTTAAAACAACATTCCCATGTAATCCAGACACATTTGACCACACACAAACTGTTCTCCACACCAACCCAAGGGCTGTGTGAGATGCCTCCAGTCCCAGGCAATCCAGTCCAGGGCTTGGCATCACGATATCTGTACAGAGAACATGTGCACAGGTCAAAACTCAATCAATCTGCACACATCAATGCCCCTTAATCACCTCTCCAGGGCATCCTCTACTCCAAGGGGCTCTGCTTACATGAAAAATGCAGCACCTTTGTGCCAAGCATGGAAAAGAGGAAAATTCATTCCTCTTAGTCTTCAGGCTCCAAGAATGCATTTTAGTTACTGATTACCGACACTGGGGCTCCTCAGAGTGAACTTTCCAGTTGCCTCCAGTAAGCTCTCCAGTGTGTACATAAACTAGCTTTAATAGAGACTCACATCAGCAATTTTCTAAGTGTTGCATTAAATCTAGACAGTGTTTTTCATCTCAGGACAGAAAAATACACATTAATCCACCAGCAAAGCAACGCACTGAGAATTTTAAACGTTTCTGTCAGTATCAGAAAAGCCATAACACATTCTTTGCTGGACAAGATACTGAGTCATTTTGGTTCATTTGGAGGCTATTTGCTAACTTTATTAGGCAATATTCAGATGATGGATTTCAAAAGGATATTCACTGTAGAAACAGGCTTTGTTTCTGAAGACAGTAATTAGGTTAACCTCATGAATAAACCCTTTATATCAGCAGCCTGTACAGAGTGAAAGTAGAAAAATGCAGGAGAAAATGAGAAAGGAAAAATACAATTTCAAACGAAGGGGAAAAAGTTAAATCTATGTATAGCACCCTACATCTCATGCTTGAAAAACATCTCATACATGAATAGAATCATGAAAGCTGGAAAAGACCTCCAAGATCCCCAAAGCCCAACGCCAACCCTCACCCCACCGTGCCCACTGTCCACATCCCTCAGTGCCACATCCCCATGGTTCTGCAGCACCTCCAGGGACAGTGCTCCCATCACTCCCTGAGCAGCCTATGCCAGTGCGTTGCTGCTCTTCAGGAGCAGAAATCTTTCCTAATATCCAACCTGACCCTCCTCTGATAGAAAAGCTAACAGGAAGAAACCAAAACATTTAGCTGCAGCGTTATGGAAGCAACTATAACCTGGAGGCCACCTCAGTGCCACCAGGCAGAGGGGCTCTGCACCACACTGCACTGCCAGAAGAGCCACACTGTGAGCGAGGAGCCACAGCTGCTTCACGCAGAGCACACACAGAAGTTACCATCAGAAAGGTGCTCTGGGTAAAAAGGAGTGAAAGCTTTGAAAAATCGAGACTTAAGCTGAAGTGGTACAGTTTGGCAGAGCTTTGACTAATGCAAGCTAAGAAACAGAAGATACTGAACACGAAGAAAACCTGCAGTTAACCTAATTTGGTTCTACTGCAAAGGTTTGCTATTGTATTCCTTAAACAAAAGCAACTAAAGTGGATACAGAAAGACACAGAAAAAGTGGATCTAAGCCTGAACTGAGTTGGAAAGCTCATGCTGGAGCCAAGAGAGGGGGAACAGCAGACCTGCTGCAAGCCTGTGGCACTCACTGACCTCCAATGGCTGCAGACCCTGGTCCTGAAGATCACAATGCTGCACTGAGCATCCAGAGATCTGACCTGCAAAATTCAGAGCAGAAGGTAAGGAATGAAGGCACTAAAGAAAAGGGGGAAATCTCATTTGCATTCAAGTGTTCACTCAGTGAATGGCTGTTCTTTCACCCCAACACAACTAGCAGTTCCTCCAACCCTAGCAAAGTCAGCTCTAAAATGAGCTTGAAGAAAAAAAATCATCAATGCATGGGTTTAGGGCAAGAGCACGGCCCATGGGTTTGTAACCCATTAGTTTCAGTAGTACAGCATGCACAGAATTTGTTACAAAACTGATCAGCATTACTTACCAATGGCAGGCACGGGGTGGATGCAAGGACCAAAAAGCTGAGGTCCTTTTAAGAGCCATTACAAAGGGTCTTAAGGAAAGAGGTTGTTTTGATCATACATCTATAGGCTTTCCCTTTCAGCAGAACAAAGCTTTATATTTCAGCATTAACAATGAGATATTTTTCCCTCGAGTCAGATTTAAAATAATGTTGACATTATAGTCAATACATTATATATCACTATATTTATGTCAGAACCTCTTGGCACAAAAATAAATCAATCTAAATGCATAGTTTTTTATTTAAATGAAGTCTGGTAATGCCATATCTTTCCTTCAGCTTTCACTCTGCTTCTTATACGTGTATCAATCATCTCTGACAGGTTTCATACACTGGGATATCACCTCAAGTCTCACTAAAAACTACTTTAAGTGAATTTTGTATCAGGGGCTGGAAAATCTGTTTTTAGAAGCTCTTTTTATAAGCAACACCGTTTTGGATAGCTTAAGTTTTATCCTCAACCTTACTTAAGAAGTCTGCAATGCAGGACAGCGTGCCCTTAAGTGAGGGACACCCTGAGCCAGCTGACCTGCACTGAAGCAACCCCAAAGGCAGTGCAGCTGGTGACCCACTTCACCCCAGATGCCATAAAGCAGTTGTCTCACTTACCTTAATTTGAAGTGGCCACTTATGTTCAATCATCATTCCAGCTGACAAGAGAAATGCAGCGTGCCAACTCCACTCTGAATTACTGACATCAACAGCTGCTTTATATCTACAGGCAGAGCTTGTAAACATGTAAACAAGTCAATTAATTAAGATACTACAGTAAAAAGGATGTGAACAGTTTGAGGTCCAACTCGATGTTTATGGATCTGCAGATGCTATATAAGAATATATATTTTTTAAAAGATAGAGCAAAATTGGCTTGTTTGGAGGAGGCAGACAACTATTTTCTTCTGTTTGCTGAAAGGCTCCACCTTCTGCTTGCAGAACAGAAGGACTTCAGCCCTTTCAGGATGGAAAATACAGCAGGAAGTCCTGCTCCCAACCCACAGCAGGCGCTCTGCTGAGGAAATGGACGGTATGCTCTTTACTTTTCCTGCACACCCAACATTGCTCCAGCCAGTTCTCTTCATTTACATATGGGCATGTGCATGGGAACACTCATACACAGCTTGGCAGCACCCGCCCCATGCAAATCCAAGAGCTTGGGGTGAAAGTAACAACCCAGGTGGTCATGGAGGCTGCAACTCAGAACCGTCTTAAAGCATTGCATCCATCAAGGCTGTGTCACCAGAATGAGCTCTCGATAGGAAATCAGAGCAGTTGTGAGCCTTTGTAATGTGAACACCACACCCTGACTGGGAAAGGGGTCAGCTGTGCTCTCCCTGCTCAAACACACACATCCAAGTAAGAAACCACTGAGTGCGTGGCAGTTCTCTATGAAATACATGGTTTAGGTCTTGGGTTGTAAAATACAGGGACTTTAATGATCATTTCTTCTTCAGTCCGTTGATCAGAGGGCATTTTGGATGGAGTTGTTTTAAATAACTTTGCTTCACGTAGGTAGCAGATGACAGGCAGAGGCCACTTCAGCAAGAGATGCCACATTATGCAACTTCAGGCCTCACAAAATATATCAGATTGGAGACAAAAGGATTTTTGCTGAAGATGTCAACATTGCCAGTCAGGAGGTTGGAACTGGGGAGGTGTAAGCATTTGAATTTGGAAAACAACCTCCAAAATGGTGTAAATCGGCCACAGAACTGAACGACAGCAGCCTGAACTGCTGAAACAAGACTTTGTGTCCTAATACAGAAAATGTTTCTTGCACATTGATGTTGCAGTGCTGACCTCTAGTGACAAGCATCCCAGAACAGAGCTGGGACAAACTACAACTGCTCACTTTCCCTCCGGCGTCTCCTATTCCATACCTTAGGAGGGTGAGCAAACCTCATCTGCACCCCACACCAGCATTGACTCCCAGTTAATACTGTGAATGTGGTATCTTCAGCAAACAAAACACTTGTAAAAAATAATAAAAGAGAATTGAGTGAAAATCATTCGCTCAAATGATGCAAAGCAGAACACGGAGAAATTGGTGCAGTAATTCAAAAGCAGCATATCACTGATTTCCAATGTGTTCCCCACTGGCTGTCAGGTACTCAGCACCTCGTTAGGCCAAAGAGCCAGATCCATACCATTTTTAAAGCAAGGCAATACTGCTGCTCGTTTGGGATCCGGATGGCCAGCAAGGACCCAGAACAAGCTGGACACGGTGGGGATGCAATGACTGACAATAAACAACCTAGCTGGGACACTGGCACATCTGTATAAGCATTAGAATCACACAAAGTGGAAAAGCAATAATGGTGCGAGCTGGAGAAGCAGCAGTGACATGGGAACAGAAAGCAAGCTTAAGGGACTGGGTCCTGTTTGCTTTTAACCTCTTCATTATACCCAACTTCATGGAGCTCAGCCAAAACAAATCTGTTTTTCCAAATCATCTCTGCAACAGCAGAGGCAGCTTCTCTCAGAAGGGCAGACCAGATGGCCAGGACATGGTGCCTACTTCAGCAATCCAACTTTAATATGCTGACACAAGCTGGAGCCCAGACAAAGCATACAGAACTAATTTGACTTACTTTACAAACATTTTCTCCCTATCTGAATAAAATAAAATGCAATCTCTTTACTTCAGATGTTCTAGACCACACCTGTAAGAATTCTGGGCAGAGTCACAGTGGTCTTCTGTGCACAGGTGGTGTGACTACAGTAACATGGCCAAACTCAACTCAGAATCCAGATAAAGCACCCAGACAGCCAAGGCTTCCTCTGTGTCTTTCTGTAACTTTCACAGTCTTGGCAGTGAGACAGAGCAGCTTGAATTTCCCATCTGTTGAATCAAATCCAGCTGAGGTTGGTAATAAGTGAACTCCCTCACTTCTCACAGCTGCTGAGCAGGCCACACAAGCTGCTTTCAGCACAGTTCCTCAGAGGTAATGACAAAGGAAACCATTCCTGGTGTCTCACTTTGGAGCCATGTCAGTGACGACCTTTCTGGGAGGTTCAGGATGAAGACTCTCACTAGCACTGCTTTCAGGAGACTTGCAAGGTCCTGGAGGACTATCTTTGTGGTACAACTGCTTTTGCCACCATGTTCTTCATGACCAGTATTTAAGAAAAAATATCTAACTTGAAAAAAACCTTTGCATCCTTGGAGAACAACGTGAGATTTGTAGCAGTGCAGTGTCACTCAGGCAGCCATTCCCCTACTGGAAGTTTAGAAGAGTTATTTCATGATTCGAATGCATGGAAAAGTTAAATATTTATAGAATGTTTCTATGCTTTAAACATTTCATTTTGAAGAGGTGTGTGTGGCAGAGCACTGTGTGTACTTACACCTATGGCTTTCCAGCTTCCTAGTCCTGCCAATGCACATCTGTCCCATCCAACAGAACGCAGCAGGGACACAAAGTAGAGATTTCCACATTCCTCAGAGGCAGCTCATTTCAACAGCTACGCTTTACCTCTTGGGTTGATTATCCACACAACAGGACAAGCAACACAAAAGCACCCTTGCTGGAAAGACACATGATGGAACATTGACTAGTTTTTAAAATGAGAATGAGAGAGGCTACTGAAACCTCCAGTGATTGACTCTGAAGAAAGACATCTGTCAGAAAGGGAAAAAAACATCCCAACATCTCTGGGCACTCCATGTGAGCAGGAATAGTGGAGACACAGATAACCCCATTTACATTTTCAACAGGAAACAGCTCTCTGAAATTCACCCAAATAATCTAAAGGAAAAGCTGTGTTGAACTACTGTCACGTTTAATGCACCTGAAACAGTCTAAGTTGTCTTATTTCTTGTACACTAACTTCTGTAAACATCTCCAAACAAGGGTGCACACCCACTGGCAGAGCTCAGTCAGATCATTGCAGCCCAGCAGCAGAACCCAACCCATGAATTGCATTTGTTAAGAGTCAAGAAAGCCATAACACATCGACAGCTTCACAGTGTCAGGGGTGAAAGCCATTAAGGGAAGCTTCACAGAGAAGAAAAAGGCAGTCTATAAAGATAAGCAGCTTTCAGCTCAAGCCATTCCAAATCCATTGCAAACAAGACTCAGGTATATGGCCAAGTAACAGCCCAGCAGCACACATCCCTCCCACAATGACCACAACCACATTTTCACTATCAGAAGGAAACCTCATTTCAGAGTTCAAAAATTCCTTTTCCCATTTTCCATCTGATGGTCAAACCTGGATCTAAAAGTACTCATCAAAAGTCTGAGGCACAAACACAGCAGGAAGTGTGAAAAAAGGTAAGAAGTCCTTGGGCTGAAAATCAACAGAAAGGAAAGGTTTGGGAGTTCAGACTTCAGCTAAAGGTTACAGCACGTGCAGAAGTAAACCATGGCACTTCAGTAAAATGCTCAGGAGAGAGAGAATTCAGGAACTCAAGAGTTTCAAGAAGATACTAAGCTCCCTGTTACTATCTCACATAAAATACGTTTAACAACAGAACAGTTATGTACAGTCAAAACACATCATTATTAGAGCAGAAGCAGAGATCTGAGACTTGCAAAGCAGCCACATGAAGGTGAGGAAGAGCAATAGAAGAACAGCATTTCATTTCCTCCCTCTCCTAAAGGGAGATGCAGCAACTCAGCAGCAGAGGAACACAGATCCACCTTTGGATCCTCAAAGAGATGCTTCCTTACATATTTCTCGGGGCAAAAGAAATCACACTTGTTTAAAAACACATCTGAACTACCACCAAGGGCAAGAACACAACACAATCCAGGGAAGAGTAATACATGTGCAGCATCCGTTTAAAGCTTTTATTAAAAAAGACCCAGAATTCACAATACAAGCAAAAACAACCGAATTCACATTATCTGTTTTCACAGCTGATAGCATTTGGCTCCCTAAGGGAGCACAAAAAGCACCAACAGAAGTTATCAGAGGTCAGGGTACTACTTCCCTTCTGCAATAACCTCAGCGTAGCTCAGACTGTCACTCTGTTTTCCAAGACTTCTTTGGAATACATGACTATTAATCTAAGTGCTCCTGGCTTAGTGTTTCAGCCAGATTGCCTTTGTCTCCCAGGAATGTAAACCTCCACTGAGAAGTATCTGTAAAAACAAAACTACCAAACAAACAAGCAAACCCTTAAAAGTGACTTTCAGATCCGTTCAAAACACTGCAGGCAAAAAAAAAAAAACAACAAACAAACCAAAAACCAACAGTATATGGATATAATGTAACATTTTTATTATAATAAAATACTTTCTCTGCAGACAACCAACCTGCAGAACTCTGCTGAGCACCAAGGCACACAAAACTCCCTGAAGGCAGCCAACCAGAGCTCACTCACCCCTGTGCACCTGGTGCTCTGCTCCTACAGCAGCTCCTTGCTCAGTGCAACCTGTGCTCAAGAAAGCTAGATGCTCCTGCCTTTAAAGGAGGATTAGTGCTTAGGAACTTATGTCTACATACATAAGTGAGGTGTCATGGTTAACAAGAAGAAAACAATACTGGAAATGCACTCTGCTGGAGTTAGTGGGAACTAGCTCTGCTCTGGAGCAAGCTTTCCACAGAAATTACAGGAAGAGCAGAACCTTCACATTGAAATGCAACCACTTTTTCCAGAGTGCCAAAACTCAGTTCTTACATTTAACTCTTCCCATGTGTCTTAGTTGCAACCTCTGAAGAGATCAAATTTCACATTAACCCTGACTTACATGAAGTTACTGCTAAGCCTATGATCTAGTACCAAGCTCCAGGGCCTGTACTTTTTGAATGGTAGCATTAGAAGTGTGCAGCTTAACTTCCTCAGAAATATTTACTTGAGCCAAAACAGAAGAGGCAGCCTTTCCTCACCTTTTCTATAAGAAAAATGAAACACTGTTTGCAATATGGCAATAAAGTTGTCCAACTTGAGAGGCTAAGTATTCCATGCTTACACCACAACTCATTTCACAGCAACATGATTACTATAGGAAAGCTTCTATGTTTCAGCCACGGTTGCATACTAAGAAATCAGTCTTTGCTGCTGGTTTGAGCTACTCACTGAGGACTTAAGGATGGTTTAGCATGTAGTTCATGTGTTCGAGTGAACAGCCAGACGATTCTTCCTCAGTATCTGTGTGTTATTTACCTCAAGGTGCAGAAAGGAACTTAAGCCACATACTTTTAAAATGAGATCTATGCTTGCAGAAAAACGTGGTGTATCGCTCTGCCTTCGCTGCAATAGTTCTCAGTACAGGAAATCAAGTTTTGTGTACAGGAACATCAACGTATTTCTGCTCTTGCAAGTGGGGCAAGATGCTATTTCAACACGCTTCTGTGTGCCATTGTCGATAAATAGGAAGAGTAATTATCTGGCAGCTGCAAAAAAAGTAACATTTAAAAAACATGCATCACAATGAGCGCGCTCCTCAGCTTACTTGGTCTGATTCATCTCCATTTTCCTCATTACATTTTTAACTACCATCAGTGAGACCACTTCTGAGAACAAACACACATTTAACACGTTACTCAGAGGTTAAGGTGTTGGCTATTTGGAACAATAAGCCAAGTTCTTAAAGCAGACATTTTAGTCTCTATTTATTACTGTTAGGAGCCCTACTTTGTTACTAATACCTGAGCGCCTAGTCTGGAGAGGTATTTATTCCTTAAACTAAAGTCATCATCTTTTGGCTGTAATTTAGCCAAGTCATCTTCATTCTGACGTCTGAGCCTCTCTTGTTCTTCTGCTCTGGAAAAGAAAACTCATTTAAGAAACTTGCACTGAGGAGTGCAAACCCAGCAACTCTATCTTATATGGCAGTTTTATTTCTTTCAGCTAAAAATACCTTCAAAGTTTGCAGATGAATTCGGAGCTTTAGATTAAAATAAGGCTGTGAATGGATTACATTTATCCACTGTAAAGAAAGAGAGAGGCTATTTTCTGCAGTTTCCTTTTATTTACCTTGCAAGACTTCAGTAGGAAGAGAAATCTTCATTCCCACAGATAACAATGTGCCCAACGAGCATTTGTAACACAACTTAACAACCCTTTATTAAACAAACTTTCACTCCTTAAATATAAGCTTACAATACAAAAGCATCAATAGTCAAAAACGCAATTAAAAGACCGCTCAGCAGCCTTCAGAGTTAATAGCAACTTCCTACAAAAGAGTCAATATTTGATCAGAACCCTGCCAGTCATTTTCCATGCAATTCTTAGTGGGAAACAGGACTGAGCAAAGCTCTGAACACGTTTAGCTTAGAACAGTGGTTTGCATTAAGACAGTGACAAAGGCAGTGACAGTGAGCCATTCCTAAGCTCTGGAAGGCAGTGAACCTTATTCTAGTACATAAAACGCTGCTAGGAAATCTCCACCCACACCACCATGGCTCAGCACTGTACACAGAAGACACTTTAGGCTTTATTTTGAGATGAACACGTTTGTCCTGGGCTGCAGGTGCCCTCTCCCATGAGGCAGCTTCCACAGTGAAAAAGGCTGTAAACCAACTTGTTCAAGCGTTAAGAGATGATGTGGCATTAGTTAAAAGTGGTTACAAAGCATAAGAATTCAACCATTTACTGAAAAATCACCAGCACCAAAACAAATCTTTTTTTTTTTTTCCTCTCTCCAAAAGAACTATTGTCCAGTGTTGATCAAACTAAGTAACACTACAATTCTTCAAGTTGACATGATGCTCCCCATCAAATGCTCCCCACTTCTGGATATTTGCTATTCAAATTTCTTTTCTGCAAGAAACATTGTGATAAAAATTACTGAAAACGTTGCCCTAAGGCAGTATATAACCCACAGCACACTCCAAGACAAAGCCTCTGCTCACAGTGAATAGTGATGGGTTACACACGTGGTCCAGGCAGGCTGAAAATCAGCTCTACTTGGACACAGATTTCCTCTGCTCTGAGTACACAGCAGTTTTTCACAATTGTTGTATCTGTTCTAAGGACTGGGTGTTTTGGCTCACAGGTGACACTCATCACAACTAAACTTGCCTGATCACCAGGCAAGGTTGATGATGAGGTTTTAATTTCCTTCAGTTTTCCTCAAGGTTGATGTACACCACAAAGGAGGTGGAGAATCAAGACAACGTTACATTCCATCACAAGTCATCCAGCAAGATTTTGTTGACAGGTTAGGGTTTCATTTCCTTACTTTTAAATTGAGTGTAGACTACATAATTACACAATTATTTTAGAGAAATCTCTGAAGTCACACAAATAAAACGGGTCTCATTATCAAAGTATTTATCTGCAAAGAATTTATATGCGTGTGTTTTGCACAGTACCTGCAGGTGAAATGTTTTTGCCAACTAGAAGGGAAAGCATTTCAGCATTACATGCAAACAGGCTTCAAAAACCTGAAGAATAGGGACCCCATTTTTAACCCTGATATACCATGTAAGATTGGTCCTTTTATAGTAAGCAATGCAAACTTTTCAGAGATATGCTTGAAATCTGCTTGGCTGGAAGGCAGTTGAAATTCATAAAGGAATAGTAAGAAGTGCCAGGAAAGGAGGAGACAAGGTTAATTATTATTTCCTCTGTATACAGGAGACAGGAATAAGAAATCCTACTACTATCTTGTAGGAAAGAAAGTGACTTCTCATACAAATGGCAGACCTACAGCAGTAGGTATGTTCAGACACTAATTAATTAATTACTTTAGGTTAAACAATTTCTAAAGGATGCTGGTTTTTATACTTACTCATTTGCAGCTACTTTTTGCAGTTTTTCTCTTTTCTTTGCTGACCAGTTAAGATCACCACCTGCAACAGAAATACCACCTACTGTGAAACTCCAAAACTGATATCCTATCTCATTACTTAAGGAAAGAGAACAGTAGTTGTACATAAACAGAAATTGGTACCAAGAAAAAAAACCAACTCCTTCACAATCATACAAGCAAGCAAAATCAGGAACCAAACTAGGATCTCAAACTTGAGCCATGTCTTTGCTGAGTAACGAGTTTCTTCACAACTCATCACAGCACCCTGTAAGATTAGAGGAAGTGAAAGCAGCTTGGAAAGAAATGCTCTCCTCTCGACCTTTCAGGAAGAAACTAAGAAAGTAAGAACACTGCTACGTGAAGGAAAGCATATTGGCAGCATATTGATACATAACAATCAAGTATGTTATGCACAAGCAGTTTGGAAAAAAGCTATTTTAATCCATAGAATGTCCTACACGTTCAACTTAGTAGAAGAGGGAGGTGCTGTGCCCTGCTGATTAGGTTTGACACCACAGCAAGGCCCAGTGAATTACACACTACAGCACCAAGGAAAAATTCATGATGAGGACAAGCCCTATCCAGGAGGTACCACCAAATCCTCCCACTGCAGCAGACACCCACTTGCACTCCACTACCTGTAAGCAGCTCAGCATAGCAACTCCAAGCATTATGATTAAATCACAGGAATCAAGAGAAGCTAAAAAGCACCTGACTCACCTGTTAGGTGATTCACAAAATACAGCATGACTACAGCTACCAGTGACACTAAGAAAAAACAAAAGGTTAAGCTGTTAGTACCTTTACCACAATGACATAAAACCAGCTTAACATCCAACCAGCAACAATTAAGATTTCTTGTGACAGCTGTAATTATTATCAGCAGCATCTCCATCAGTTCTGAGAACCCCACTGTGCCCACAAGTAGCAATCTAACTCAAATGATTTATCTACATTAATAAGGACCCTCATACAAACGTAACCTTGAAGAATTTAACTCACCAACACTTTTAATCATGCCTCATTTTTACCAGATAGTTCAACTACTTACACTAAAATGCTTCAGGAAAAAAAAAAAACTAACAACTAAAAGCACAAAACGTGACACTACTTATCAGTTACTTTCCACAGTGCCTCAGCTGAAATGTCTGTAGATGTCTACCCAGCTGCACAGTAAGAAAGCAGTTAGTAGCATTTTACAGGAAACATTAAGGGAGGAAAGAAGAGTTTCCTGAATGTACAGAACGTTAGTTTCAGTGTGTTTGCTACTTACAGGAAACACAAGCACTGAAGAAGACTTCAAGAAACAGGTATCCTCTTGTGTCCAGAATCATCCCAGCTGCTATAGAAATAATTGCCAGACCAAGATTCTGGATAGACTGCATACTAACATAAACAAAGGATTACCACTGTGTAGAAAGTTTCTGAAGAACAAACTATTTTATTTTTATTGCACAATAAGATGAACTTCTCCCCATATTCTAGATGGTAGTCGTTAATCTGCACTTCTGCAGATATCACTATTGCACAGTGATCTACTGCACACACACATCCTGAAACTACAGGAGACTTCCTCCTAGAAACAGTAACCATTAACGTATTACAACTACTTCACATCAAGTGGTTCTACAGTGTGAGGATGTAAGTCAGCACAACTGACAGATGGAAGTACTCACAAGCCATAAGCAGTTCCCAGCTGATGTTCTGGAACAACAAAGGCCACCATGGGCCACAGGGCACAGGCAAGCAAGGAGTATGCAACTCCCAGTAAGCACTGAGAAATAAACGAGTAGAGAGACGCTGGATGAGGTGCATTTTTGCTATTAAAAAGCCACAGACAGCTCATATGAGTTTAGCTTCTGTTATGCTGTTTTCCTTTACCAGCATCTTTGATTTTAAATCCATTCGCATGCTGTATATCCTTATGAAATCAGGAACATTACAGTAAGTTTTAAGACTACCTAAGCAGTCAGAAGACAGGGGTAAACTTCTGCAGAATAATTCATCAGCAGCTCAATTTCTTATTTTGTCACATTTAGCTATCAAGGTCTACTTGAAAAATTGGTTACCATTGCAATCCAGGGGTTCCAGAAAGTGAAAGCCAACATAATATGAGAAGCAAGCGTTGTTACTACAGCACACAAAACCCAGATGATATTCTTTCCAATTTTATCCACCAGGATTCCAAAGACAGGAGACATGGGTGCCGATATAATGTACACAACACTGCAGAAGAGTGAAAAATGGGAATTTCCCTTTCAACTTGTGAAACCATAAGAAAATACACTTCAAATAAAGATTCCAGAACTCAAGTGTCTGAGGGCGTGAAAGTATTTCTCATCCGTGATGGAAACAGCAACGTACTTGGAGCTCTTGGGATCATGCCACAAGGGCTTTCTGCTTTGCCACATCATCAATTTGTCTTCAAACTTGTACAGTTTTGTTTACTTAGTGATGTTATCTTGTTTCCACCACCTCTAAAGCAAATTGCCAGATAGCACAGTAACACCCTTCAGACAGAACTTCCTCTTTCAGATTAACATCATCTCCTCAACTGGAACACGTAACAAAGTAAAACCTCCATCATGCCATATGAACATGATCCACTGAAGAGCAAACTGCTTACACCAGCAGATCCCAAGCAGTCAGAGCCCACAGATACGTATTTAACCCTTAAATCACAGCAGTAGTACATTTACTCCTTTAACCAACTGAAACATACCTGTTAATTGCACTTGCTTCTTGAGATGAGAATTGGAATTTTTCAATGAAGAAGACCCTGAAGATACAAAAAAAAACAACCAAACAAGTTCAGAAGTAGGCAAACATAAATGAAGTAAAAGGATAAATTAAGCTAGACAAAGTACAAACAATAAACTAGTTTACATACAACTTGTAAATACAGCATTAACCAGCAAACATCCCAAAGCAGATCCTCTTCTAGGAGGCTGTAATGAGTTGACAGATTTTGGACAAAGAACCATTTGAAGCAAACACACAAAATATATAGCAACACATAAAGCAGCAATCAGATATTAGTAATAAGCTTTGGATTACATGCAAAAAGTGGGGGAAAAAAAAACAGGTATCTACATTATTTGCAGAGATTTTAACAGTCTCAAACTCTCATCTCACAACATAAAGCACGTGTGGAGCTCACAAGGTCTGTTCCTAGTTCCAAGTACATAAGAAATCTCTTTATTGCTTAATTAGAACAAGTTGCGTGGTTTAGAAGAAAATTACATAGAAATCTTCAAGTTTCACCTTGATACATAAAGCACAGTAACAAAAGAGCTTCAGTCCAACACTGTAACCATGTTTGAGCCCCACTCACAACCAATGAATACTGATGGAATCCTGTATGATGGCTGTTCATGGCCTTCTGCACAGTGTTTTAGATCTAAATCACGTTTTAATCTGAGAATGGAACGTGTCTTATGCCTTTGAGCTCTTACAGCTCAGCCCACACTAACAAACAGGGTTTAACAGAGATCCCAACAGAAAAGAAAGCTGTAAAATTGTGATTATTTCTGTCACAAGTGCAGCAAAAAGTGCCACACACAAAAAAAAGAGAAAATAGCACAGATTTGCTAAGAGACCAGTGTGATTCTACATTCGGAGTTTCTAAATATTAGCCAGCACCTCTTCTTTGATAAATAACACTGCAGCTAGTTAAACCTTGGCCAAATTCAAAGGCAACAGCTATGCTGTGTGAGACACTTACTTTCCAAGTCCAATGAAAGGAAAGACTGCTGCATAATAGCAGACACATATCACAAATATCAGCCACAGCGACAAGGAGAAGTTCTTCACATCGGTCAGCTTGATCACTTCACCTGCAGAGAAAGCAAGAGAACACTTTTCAGCCACCACAAACACACCTGAAATTCATCCACACTGAATAAATATTAGGGTGACCAAGAGTCACTACTAAAGCATTATAATCCTGCCACTATGCTGCTCTTGGATGAAGTTTGCACAGTGAGCATCAGCACAGAGTATACAAGTCCTACATCAACACAGCCTAAGCCAAGAAACTCATCTCCCACGTTAACATGAGTGTGTAAGTTCTCTACAGCTTCTAAAACTCCTGTGGAGAACTGAATACAAACCACTTTCTTTCAAGGAAATGTTTAATCAGCTTGTGAAAGCTGTGCCTGAAACTTCATGTTATGTTTTAATCAGGCTCTCGATTTTTGTTTTTTAATTACCTAAGTCCTCCCACTCAAAAAACTCAGAACAACACAAGGAGACAGCTGCATGTTTTTGCACACCTGTTGAAGGAAATAAAACCAATCCCAACAAAGCAGAGTTCCAGTGGAAAAGCACACAGCAAACTGAAATGAACTGCAAGGCTCCCAACAAGCTCAATAAAAAAAGGCATTGACAAATGGAGTGACTGCTCTACAATGAAAGAATAAATTCCAAGGCATGTTTACACCACACCACTCACCTGTTTTTCCCTGCTCTTTACAAAGGAGCTTCTCTGCTCTCTTGTCCAGATAAGCAAGGATTAGGGCACAGGCCAGTGAAAAGAGACAAGTTATGCCACCTGCAAGAAGGTAACACGACACATTTAGATGTAGACCAAGCAATAATCTGGCTTTTAGATGAACTTTTAGTGAGGCATAGCTTTACACATCCAATGCAAATTCAGTGCCTTGAGCATCAGTTTAAGACTCAAACTGTACAACGGGGAGAAGGTACAGGCATTGAAGTCTACCAGATGAGACACCTGCCTTACAGCAGTACTAACATGATTCTATTTAGTCTGCGAATATTACCACAGCTCCCACTCAGCACAGCTGAGCTGCTAGCTGTACCTTGCAATAAAAGAAACAAAGCCAAGGCCCTGTTACCAACACCAAGGTTTTAAACCTCATGCTCTGAAGGGAAGGAACACTGTTTCAAAGGCAGCTGCAGTTCCCTTTCTGAGCGTCAGGCTGCTACAATTTTTCAAGTCTGTCCTTTACTCCAAGTACATCAAATATTTCATAGCTGTAAGACACACATTTCAGTTTGGCAGCCACAGAGATCAAGCAGCATTTTGCAGTAGGCACACTCTCTATAAGCACATTATTAGCCACTGTTACAAAAAGCACTCAAATTGCTCTTCCCAGTCCCAACTCCATCTTTCCTACTTTCCAGATAGCAATAATTCATTAACATATGAACAGAGCTTGAATTCAGAAACCTAAAATACCAGGTGACAACAGCTCAAAAATATTACAAACCTATCAGGAGAGCTAATCCAAGAGTAGTGTGACCAGTATGCCTCAGAAGATCCTGAACTCGTGAGTATATCCATCCCATGATATTCATGTTCACTGTGCTTCCCTGGGCAAAAGAAACCGATGTAAAGAAAACTATTTTCCACAACTACCTGAATCCATAGCACAGCACACCAGTTAGGAGGGCCCTAACAGGACAGGCACGTCTCCACTCAGTGCATTCAGAGTGACTCTACGAACCAAACAGCACAGCTGAGATGCAGCAGGCAGTTCTGCCTCTGCCCCACTCAGTAACTGATGCTAAACCACATCAGCCTTCTGAAGACATGTGGCAGGTTGTAAGAAACCTTACTCATTCATCTCCTTTTGTATCCACTCTTTGTCTACCAACCACAAATCTTCAAACATTTTGAATTCACATTTCACATCCATTTTTACCTAATATTTCCAAGGAAGCATTAGAAATGCTGGTTTTTTGCTGGTCTGACTGCCAAGACAAGCTGCACGCCGTAAAGTCTATGAATTAAAGCCATTGAGTGTTAAACTTACAATTCTGGCCATGCTCAGCTGTAATCCAAACACAAGATTTAACTCCTTGCCTTTAAACCAGCTGACTGCATACGTGTTTTGTGCCACTGCTAAGGATTCACCACCTATTCTAAAAAAAAAAAAAACAAAAACAAAGAAGGTACAAAACAATACTTTAACTGCAACAGAAGAGTAACAAGAAAACATCCCACCACTTGCTGGTGATATTAAGATACAGTATTTCAGATTAATTCCTCTAGGAAAAGGTAAACCTAAGGCAAATACACAAAGAGGCAGAAGTCCTACAGACACGGTTCAGGTAAGAACTGCAGTGTCTTAAGCCTTAAGAGTACAAGGTATCTGATTATAATTGCCTTAACAGAAGTTAAGCTGGTGGGCAGCAGCTTCTCATTTATCTTTTGCATAGGTAAAAACCTTGAAGAGTCAGTCAAGTGGTTCAGCTGCTGAGCAGTTCCACAATTTCTGAATTCAATAATACTGAGGAGCTCTATTTATTTTCTAATTTTACATGCAAATATGAACCTGACTAAACTTTATGCACATCTCGACTTTAGAGGTGCTCCAACATTCAAACTTTAGTCTGAGTGCAAGAGCAGCAGCAGATTTTGAGGGCACAGAAAGCTGGTCAGGACCTTAGAGGGTACATAGGACACACTTCTAGACTTACCCAAATATAAATCTGCCCACTTCCATCAGCCAAAAGGCATTAACTAGTGCTCCCAAGGCAAAAATCACCTGTCAGAAAAGCATTTAAGAAAAACTATCATTTTCTGGTTAGAGAAGGAAACAAACGAGAATCATCTCAAAACACAAACAGAAATTATTTCCCCCTCAGAGTCCTTCATATCACTTCATATCCTGTAGAGGCTTTTCCCCTAACCCTCCTATCCTACCCAAATATACCCTCAGATAATTTCACATCAAACAAATAAAATACTTATTTCCTTTCCATTGTTATTTCACTCATTCATAGTCCTCTGTTCCCAGGCATCCCCCATACAATTCAGACTTCGATTTCAATTCTCTTCACCTGAGACACACACTACGATCAGAGAAGCCTTCTGAGTTTTCTTTCCCACCTCACTCCCAGCAGAGCAGCTACAGACAACATCCTTCACCCTCTCATTTCCACTTACCTGCCCAACGCAAACAAAGATGCTGAATATTACAGTGCCCAACCTGTAAGGAAGAGAAAACAACTTAATCAGAGATATTTTTTTCCCCTGTACAATACAACATTGAACCTACAGCAAAGCAAAAGTGTAAAATGATACCCAATAGAAGTTCTCAGTAATAAATGCCACAGCTTGACAGCTATACTAAAAAAATGGCACAGATGAGCATTTTTGAAGCTACTTTACTGAAAAAATCTGGTCGTGCCAGTGGAAATTGCAGAAAGAACTATACTATTGAGTGTGGAATTCCACATGCTCTTAATTCTACCTACCAGTGAATATGGAAAACAGTAAGATCTCACTTACCGTATTCCAAAGACTCTGTCAATTAGAAAACCTCCAAAGAAGCAAAGAACCACATTGGGCCAGGAATACCAGGCATAGAGTGCCATGAACTGTGCTGTGTTCACCTTCATATCCTACAGAAAGGAAATTTGAAGGAAAAAAAAAAAAAAAAAAAAATTAATTTTGAGGACACAGAAAAAGCATCCAAGTGCTTAGAAATAAGCATGCTTTCTGACCAGAAATCACAGGGCACAATTTGATGACTGCATCTGTTGGAAGCCGACGTTTTAGAACAAACTGCTTTAACACAACAGGTGGAGTTTTCTCAGGGACATGCAGAGGGAAACCACTCCACTCCCCTTTGGAACGCTCCATATCTCCTGCAAGGGTCGATTCCACTCTTTTAACGCTTCACACCCACATTCCAGAATTACCGCACGAACAGAACCGTCGCAGAACCCCAGCCTTAAACAAAGCAGCCCCCGCTCCGGGCAGCACCGCCCTCTGAGCACAGAACCCCCTCCCACCACCCGACTCCGCCCGAGCGCGGCCTCCCAGGCAGCGACTCACCCCCTGAACCTGCGTCTGGAGCGCGGCAGGGTTGTCGTAGCAGAAGCAGCTGCCTGCAAGAAGAAGGGCAGGGAGGCCTCAGGGCACCGCGCACCCCGCGACCTCTCCTCACGGAGGCCCCCCGCCCGCCGCCACGCACCGAAGCCGAGGAAGCACATGAGCGCGAGGACGATCAGGCGGTGCGGGAGGCGGCTTGGGTCGCACACGGCGGGCAGGGCGCGGGAGGGGGCCGCGGAGTCGCCGTCACCGCCATCGGGACCCAGCAGGGCCCGCTCCTCCTCCGCCATGGTTCCGCCGTCACCTGGGCGAAGCCACGTGACCGCGCGTCACGTGACCGGCGCGGCCCACAATGCGCCGCGGCTGCCATAGCAACGGCAGGCCGGTGCGGCCTCCTGGGCCTTCCGGCAGCGCGGAGGAAAGTCTTTTTTAGGCCAAATCGCGCCTAAAAAGTGACCTGAGACCCTCAGACAGGAACTTCAAACTCCTGGACGGCAAGCAGTGTAGCTTGTGAGGCCTTGTGCCTCTCCTGCCTTCTGGACGGGGGAAGATTTGTCCTTTAATTGTGTCCTTTTGTGCATTCTAAGAGGCCCCGCTTATTCTACCACCTTTTCCATCGTGTTTTCCTGAGTCTCTGTTGCCTCTGAGGGCATCACAAATCCTGCCCTGCACAAAGCAGGATATCAGCTGCGTAAAATAGCCCTGGCATTCAGCCATGATAAAACAAGCACACGTCTGGATGGGCATCATTTGCACACTGCCTGCTTCTCTACACAGAGATGTTTTAATGGCAGGCCTAGCAGAAGCACATCAGTGCTCATCTGTCATGTATTACCTGACCTGCTGCGAACCCAGAGGTTCCCTTTCCAGTATTCTGCCATTAATTTCATCAGTAGCCATGCAAGCAAACCAAAGTAACTCTTAAAAACACACTGGCATAGCATCAGACTGCTGCTGAGAATAAGTTGTTTGCATTCCACTCAGTATGTGCCTTTTAACAGCTAGACGTGTGCCAAAACACAACTGTGTTACCAAACGCCCACCTTTCTGGAAAAGAGAAATTATTGGGTCACACTCTCAGCCTCCCAAACTGGTTCGGATTCCCTGAAAGCAATGCAACTCTTTCAGTTCATTCCTGTCTCCACATCATGGGCTTAAACTGCGTGTCATTGCAAAAGCGCTGTTCCACGACCTCCATTTTGTAGCCGCTGGAGGGAGTTGGAGGGCAACTTGTGGGCTTCAGGGGCACAGTGAACGTTGGACAGTTCACAGACACGGACAAAAGAGAGCTTTGAACAGCAAGGAGGTTCCCAGTGAAAATCTGCGCACAGAATGAAGATGTGTTCTTGTTCCCAGCTAACAAGCCCAGTTATTTCAGGAGGCCAATTCCACATCACCCAGCGCTTTTTTAGTTCTCTCTGATCCATGGAAAAGGTTTTTGGTTGTGTAAACACTTTAGTTTTCCTCCAGGACACAAGGGTGGCTGTTGTGAAAGCCTGAAGTTCCCGAACTGCTCTCCCACCGCAACTCTCAGACAGAAAATGAGAAAAACCTCAGGAGAGCACTGGGCCCATCACCACAGGGAACAATTGGAGCTCCAGCTGCGCTGATCAGCAAGCACAGAGCCAAAATCAACAGAACCAGCTTCCCTGGGGGCCATGGCTGCTTCCCCAGGACCTCCTGCCCCATTTTGAGCACCATATGAACCGCAGGAATGTCTGAGACATTGCAGTGTTGGTCAGAGGAAACTCTCACAAATAACAAATGAGCTGCACGGTCTATTCCATAAAATGATGGACACCAATTCAAAGCTGGCGTACTCACAAAATTAAATGTAAAACATCAGTAGAGTGACAGAACATTATCATCAAAAAGATATTATTTTCCCCGTTACTGTTTTTAAATGTTGCTTCAGAAGGCACATTAAATAGAGGGAAGTAGTTGTTAAAGCTGAAAGAGAAGCAACCTTCACACACACAGAGGTGCCACTGTAATGCTTTGTCATTGCCTTGAGTCAAAATATTTTGATTCTACTGTTTAAACTATAAAACTGTCACATCAACATCAAATCAATTCCACGTGTATCTCACGGGCTGTGACATGATACCAGCACTCTGACTGCAGGATCCAACAGAAAATGTCTCCTGTAACTACTGATCAATTGTATCGCCAAGGATATCTACAAGATCTAGAAAAACAGATTTTAGATTTTATCTCCTAAAGTTCAAAAGGGATCTCCAGCCCATAACCAAAATAACAGCCAAAAACTCGTGCCAAGTAAACATACTAAACTGCAATTGGTGATTTAGGGTGACATTATTACTGCCGAGCTATGTACAACAATGTGAAGAGTGGAAGTGAAGAGCTCTCAGAGGCTGAGGTTATCCTGTACACAGCCTTTGTTTGTTTGACCTCAATTAATCAAACATTAAGCATACAAAATTCCTGTAATCTTCAGATGTGACTGTGGGTCAGAATTTCTTCCCTGATACGTCGTTGCAGTTTTTCTTGCTAAAGAGCAGAAAATACACAGTGTTCTTAAGAGCTTCTGACAACTGTGGCAGATTGTTTCAGCCAAGTACTATGACAAAGTATTCCAGGAAAAGAGAGTGCTCAGGGAAGAACAACATCCTCACTTTCTGCTAACTGAGCAGTAGGGCCTTAACACTGCTTTCCCATATTCTTGCCCCATTTAAGCTTATGCAAATCTTTATAGCATCATAGTCTTAAGTTTTCCTTACCATAAGAATTGTGATGTGTCACTGTTCAGTCAATATGTAACAGCAACGTTACAGGACAGAGTATCCTTCCTTTTCCTGTTAAAACAGAAAACGTGAGACAGAAGGTTAGTTCAGAGCACATCACACTCCAAAGACTGTTTTTCAGTAATCTCTAGTTTTGTTATTTATACAAAGGCACCCTGGATTTACTTTTGGGGGGGGGGGGGGGGGGGGGGGGGGGGGGGGGGGGGGGGG